>NC_028648.1:27428171-27460847 GCF_001406875.1 Solanum pennellii | reverse complement strand
TATATATATATATAATAATGTTGCAAAGTATGAAGAATTAGAATTGAAAAAGGAACCTTACCTGCTAGCCACATGTCAGGCGACAAGAATTGCACAAATTTTGCAATGCACTACATCACACGTACAACCACGGAATCCTACTAGGTTTTGGGTACCTAATTTGTTTTTGAACCAGTTATTTATTTAGGGCTTTCTACATCTATATATATTCGATAAAAAATAATTATTAGAGGGGAGGACACAATGTAAAAATAACTTTTGTTTTAGGATTTCTTCTTTTCATCTCTCTTCTTTATTTTACATCTTTTCTTTCAATGATGAGTTGTAATTTCTCTATGTGTATTTGGAGTTAAACTTCTCGTTCTTGGATTATATTTTCCTACAATATGATTGTTTAGTGATTTTGATTCGACATGATTTGTTTATCATATTTTTTGTTCTTATATTCTTGCGATTATTATTTTGATGCTTGATGACCATTGAAATAAAAATATTGTCCAAATTGAAATAGGGAGAAGAATTAGAGGATAGAACGTGGAATATGAGGAGTTTATTTAATTGTAAGTTGCAATGGTTGATTCATTTCTAGTATATGGATATACCTAGAAACCTTGCTTGGGTCACCATAAACGAATACAACATAATGCTTGGTATTTAATAATCCTATCCTCGCTCTACGATGTAGCTAGGATGTCATATATCATAGGTGATTTGAGGTAGGGAGACCATGATCATACATCTAACCCTGTGAGTCAATAATTAGATAACCAAATAAGTTGATGAAATTGATGTTAAACATGATTGTTAGTTATATTATAATCCTATATAGATTCATTCATTGCTTGCCTGAAACATCTATTTTTCATAGCTAATTACTTTTAGTTATTTTTATTTTATTTTTAGTTTATATATTCATGTTTGAAATCCCACCATAAATAAATAATTGGAATTAGTATAATTTAGTATATTGTTAGTTGACAAGTTTTTGAGTTCGATAATCTGGTTATTTTAAGAGCCACTATATTACTTGTGTGATCACGTGAAATTGGAAGCAACAAAAATGGAAATTAGTAAAAACAAATTAAATTTGGAATATGAAAAAAAAGACCTTTTATGGAGGAGAAGAGAGTGAACAGAGAGAAAAATAAAGGGACAGTTGTTTTAAACCTTTTTAATTTTTCTGTGAATTTTCACAATTCAAAGTGTATATGTTGGGCACATGCAAATAATTATGTGGTATTTCTTACAGAGGTTATACATGCTGTTACAGACACCATATTTCTTGCTTTCCATTATTATTGACATTTGGTCAAACAAAATAAAAATAATAATCATTAATATTAATACTATCAAAAAAATGAACAATTTGTGATAATATAATGTTGACACATATCTCCTTTATGTAACATATGTTACCATATATCATCTTTCTGTTACATATGTTGCAACATATTGTCACAATCGTGAAGCACCTCCTAGACGTAACCGGAGTCTTCATCCTCGAAGAGGCCTTAGACTAGCCCTTAGCATACATCATTTCAAAATATAGGTGTAGAAAATTAGGAAAGTTTATAAACTTTACATATGAAGTATACTTAAACTTCTCGTTTATCCATATATGAAGTTAACATAGACTTCTCATTTAACAACATAGTCACATTCATTGACATAGGGTAATGCTGTCTCAAACCTAACCATCTATTATAGAAGTATAAAATTTGGGCATATCCCTTACACTACAATAATTTTTTCCCATATAGGACTTACTACAAAGTCTCAAAATATAAGAATGCACATTTTCTTAGACGTAGTTATATAGTAAAGCTAGAATAGTGACATCATTCTCGGACTTGAAGACTCACCAACAACCTGGGTATCAAAGTCTTTCTTTAAAATGGCCTTGAAGCTCTTAAATGCCGCTAACCTATATTGTTGGAAAAAAGTAAGAAAATAGGTGTTAGTACATCACACGTACAAAATATGGCTTCTATGCCTAAAAATCATCAATTCATAAGAAAAGGGACATTTTAGTCAAAACCATTCTTAGTATCAAATAACATTAACACATATAGTAGAATATCATGTCAACCCAACATATAAGCAACCCAAACAATACTTGTGCAATGGAAAGAATAGAATCCCATAACCTTATTCAAAGCTAAGTATCACATTATACAACCCACTTCGTACATATAAATTTTCCTCATATTTTATCATGACATGCTTTATTATAAAGATCACTCATAGCTTATCAACATAAAACATAATCAACTTAATGATAAAAGAACACTACTAGGACCATACCTTAGGATCCCATAGGTGCAATGTGTAAGAGAAGTCTCGTACCTTCTCTCACACTATGTAGAAACCTTTATGAAATGCTCTAGTAAGAGTTCACACATTTCGTTTATTCATTTACTTTTGTATTGGGGAAAGAAGTTGAAATAACCAACACTAGACCATGTGAGATACATGGAATCCAGTGTTCTACTTCCACTCCAAAAAGAGAGGGTTAACACTTGCCTAAGGTGTAACCTTTCGTACTTAACTTTCTAGGTGGATCCACTAAGCTAGAGTCCGATGTGGGTACATAGTTAAGGGTCATGGAGATTGTTACTAGAAACCCTAACTTACTAAACTGGGGGTTTCAATCTCATGACAAAACACTTAACTTGGGAATCCGAACTTGCTAAACGTGAGGAAACCCCTATGGGAAGCCGTACTTATTAAGTGTAAGGCCCCATCTCATTAATCATACAAGTTCTCATTAGTATCTACTAGACCTATATGTAAACATCTTATCATAATAGCTCATAGGTAATTATAAGTGAGAACAACCCTTTCACTTTAGAAACCACTAACAAGTGAGTAAACCTTTCACTTAACACTTTATTACAATCATGAGAACTACTCTCAATCATATAACAATCATATTATAACATGCATATATACTTCATATCTAATTAAAATGTCTAGAGTTAAGGATGAGGAATGTTTGTTATCAACACAGCAACCACACATTAGACATAGGAGCACTACTATCTAAGTAACTCATCTTTCGTAATTGAATACAAGAAAGAACCAACCTTCGTACCTTCTTGCCCTTTAATGGACCTTCATACTTATATTACCCAAGAATACATAAACAATGTAAATTCAAGAAGTAATACATAGCAAATATCCTCCTACATAATCCATGTACTAATCATCTTCCACAATTATCATAGAAATTTCAAGGTTTAATGAGTTTAGTGAAGAACAGGGGTCTAAGGGGAAATCTCAAGTGATATAAAAAAATTTGCCATAATTACATATTTAACAACAATAAAAGATAATAATTCATTACCTTTGAATGACAATTTCGTTTTGAAAAGAGGACCCGTGTATAGACAGAAACCTTAGTCTTGGGGAGTTTTGAAATACTCTTTTAGAGGGACCTCTTGGGGAAATAAGTCCCAAGAGTGAGAGAAATCATAGATTAAGGTTGATTACCACGAATTTTTAAGTTGGATTCCTTGGTGAATTCTTCCTCTTCTTGAAGCTATAGTGTTCCTTCAATGGAGGTTTGAGTTGGGGATAGAGAAACTAGAGAGAAGTTAGAGCTAAGTGGGTTTTGGGATTTTAGAGGAATTACATTAGTTTTATGAGGTATAAACCTTTTATAGTCACCAAATAACTAAATTAACAACCTATTAATTATTAATTTATTAACTAACTAATTAATTAAACTCCCTTAACTTAACAAGAACTTGAAATGAAGTGGGGTGTGAATCGACGAGACCCCGTCGACGAGGCGTCGATCCAATCACTGACCGTCCTAGCCAGTCGTGGATTGGATAAGAGACTGAATTTAATGGGGCTATTTGGGAGGATTCTAAGTGTGGACCAACGATGCCAATCGACGGGGCTTCAACCCATCAACAGTCTATCATTTTCTCCTCAATGGTTCACACTGTTTTTTGACCTCTTTTGAGAGTCAAATGTTGGGTCCTCTTCAAGGAGTCTTAGGGTGGTTCTTGGGAGTCGTACCCCGATGTTTCGATCCTAAACAAATATTAATATTTATTATAAATAATCTCACTAAATTGGAGTTTATCCGACTCTTTATACCCCTTGAAACACACCAAGGCACAGTACTTCATCTTCACAAATCTCCGGACGTTCTAGACCAAGTCATGGAACTTTTAGAGTGTTACATCATCTCGCCTTTAGGAACATTATTCCCGAATGACACCTAAATCTTTTTCTAGGAAGATAAATAGACTCAATAATAGCAGACCAACTAACAAATACAACGTGAATATAATCATCATGAGTCGCTAAACTCCATTCAACACATAATCGTGCATTACACATAGCCACTCAATTCACAATTCACCAGCTATAATAGCTCAACATTCCATTTCATATAATGAGGAACTACCTCCTCAATCTCAACATGAACATCAAGAGTTACCATGCAATAATTCTTTAAATAAAAATAAAACATGCTCACTACCATTCTCATGAGCACAACTATACACATAACATATGAGTGCAAGTTAGATATGACAACATTTTTCTTAAAACTCATTTTTGCATGAAACTTTACAAAGGTATGCACATACTTGGAAAATAAAGTAAAGTCAAGTTCACATTATTAATAATTTTATTTTCAAGAGGAACTACTAACCTCAACTTTAACTAGGAGAAAGAGGAAAGATATGAGGGTAGCAGAACTTCATGTCGGCCTCGGCCTCCCATGTTGCATGCTCAACTAGATGGTTTCTCCATACTAATTCTGCGAAGGCAACCTCTTTGTTCCTAAACTTTTTGACATTACAATCTAGGATCTCAACCGGAACCTATTCATAAGAAGCTTATCATTCACTCCTAACCCTTCAATCAGGAGAATAGACACTGGGTTACCTATACATTTCTTGATCATAGACACATGAAATAAAGGATGAACTGGTTAATTCACTTCGTAATTTAAACTCATAAGCAAAAAATTTCACGTCACATTTCAGTATCTCATAAGGACCCATATACCGGGGACTAAGCTTCCCCGTTTTACCAAATCTCATCACCCCTTTTATGGGTGAAATCTTCAACTAGACCAAATTACCTATTTAAAAATGAAAGTCTCTTCATCTATTGTCAGCGTGGGATATTTGCCAACTAAAATTGGATGTTTTCGACCTATCTCTTATCATTCAAACTTTTTCCATAGACTCATAGACTATATCGGGACCAAAAAGTGAAAAATATCCTACCTCAAACAACACAACCGGAGGCGTACCTCTCCTACCATAGAGTGCTTCAAAAGGTGCCATAGCAATACTTGAATGGTAGTTATTATTGTAGGAGAACTCTATCAACGGTAGGTGATCGTCCCAATAACCTTTGAAGTCAATGACACAAGCCCTCAACAGATCTTCTACAGTTTGGATGGTGCATTCCTCTTGGCCTTTCAGTTGAGGATGAAAAGTGGTACTAAGTTTCACTTCAGTACCTAGCCCCGTTTGGAAAGACCTCCAAAAACGATAAGTGAATTGGACACATCTATTTGAGATGATGGACAAAGGGATTCCATGATAACTCACAATCCCATTAATTTATATCCTAGAATATTCTTCGACCGAATAAGTAGATTTGACGGGGATAAAGTGGGTAGATTTCGTCAATCTATCAACAATAACACATATGGAATCATTTTGCCTACATGTTCGAGGCAAACCCACTACAAAATCTATATTGGTATCTTCCCACTTTAAAGTAGGGACATCCATCACTTGAGTTAACCCTCCGGTCTTTGATGTTTGGTCTTTACTTGTTGACAATAAGGACATTTAGCCACAAACTCCGCTATATCCCTCTTCAAATAATCCCACCAATAGAACTCTTTAAGATCATGATACATTTTAGTAACTCTCGGATGAATGTAATATTGGGAACCATGATCTTCTTCAGAAATTGTCTTGTTAGGTCATCAACATCTAGTATACACAATCGACCTTAGTACCCCATTCCCTTTTGGGAGAATGAGTCGTTGAGCTTGCTAAGAACAAATTCCTTCAACTCCATCAATAGATTATCAAGACGTTACTTAGATTTCACCTCCACCACTAAAGTGATTCAGAATTATGATGTAATATAGAACCTCCGTTTGAAGAATCTTCCAATCGAACACCCAAACTGCGGAAATCCATGTACTCATTTACTAACTCATTCTTATCGTTGGAAATATGGGCTACACTACCCATTGACATTTGAATTAGAGCGTCCGCAAACACATTGTCCTTGTCGGGATGGTAGACATCACTCATGTCGTAATCCGTCAAAAGTTCCAACAACCTTCTTTGTCAGAGATTCAATTCCTTTTCAGTGAAATCATATTAAAGACTCTTGTGGTCCGTAAACACATCAACATGTATGCCATAAAGATAATGTCTCCATATTTTCAAGGCAAACACTTCGGCCGCTAATTAAAGGTTATGAGTTGGATAATTCTTCCCATACAACTTGAGTTGTCTAGAGGCGTATGCTATCACTATAAAATTTTGCATGAGGAACAACCCAAATCTACTTGAGAAGCATCAGAATACACTACAAAACTTTTGGTACCATTTTGGTATGGTCAACACTGCAGCAAAATTTAGCTTATCTTTCAAATCTTGGAAGCTTATTTCACAAGCTTCCGACCACTCAATATTAACTTTCTTTTGGGTTAAGGTGTCAAAGGAGAAACGATAGATGCAAACCAATCAACAAATCTCCTATAATACCCGGCTAATCCCCAAAAACATTGAATATCGGTTGGAGTCAAAAGTCTAGGCCAATTCTTAACCCTTGCGTTATTTTGGATCGACCTCTATACCCTCACTTGAAACAATGTGACCCAGGAAAACGACCAATCTCAACCAAAATTCACACTCACTATATTTAGAAAAGAGTTATCCTCACACTTAGAATATACAAAGATATCATCAATGAAGAGAATTACAAAAGAGTGAAGGTAATTATGGAACACTCTATTCATAAGGTTCATAAAAGCCATCGGGGCATTAGTTAGACAAAAATACATGATTAGGAACTCATAATGACCATACCTAGTTTGTAAAGACGTTTTGGGAATGTCTTCACCTCTCACCCTAAGTTTATGATATCCCGACCTCAAATTGATTTTCAAAAAGTAAGTCGCTCCATGGAGTTGATCAAACAAATCATGAACCCTAGGGAGAGGATACCTATTCTTTACGGTGACCTTGTTCAATTTGCGGTAGTCAATACACACATTCTAAGAGACCCATCTTTCTTTTTCACAAATAATATCGGAGCGACCCATCGATAAATGCTTGGTTATATAAAACCCTTGTCAAGCAAATCCTTTAGTTGAGCCTTCAACTCTTTCAACTCGGCCGGAGCCCTCCCATACGGTGGCATTGAAATGTGTTTCATATCCGGCAACATGTCTATGCTGAAATATATTTCCCCTTAGAGAGGAATTCCGGGTAAATCATTGGGAAAGACTTCTGGAAAATCCTTCACTATGAGGAACGACTCTAAAAGAGGAGTCTCGGATTAAAGTTCTTTGACCCTCACAATATGGTTGAGACATCTCTTAGAAAACATACTACAAGCTTTTAGACACGAAATGATTCAATTTCTAGGGATCGAGTTTCCCCCCTTCCATTCTCAGACAGGTTCATTAGGAAATTTGAACTTAACTACCCTTGTTTTACAATTAATAAAACAAAGACGAGCATTTAAACAATCCATTCCCAATATAACATCAAAGTCAAACATATTAATTTCTACCGGATCTTACAACGTAACTTTATTGGGAAATAATATGGGAAAACTCCTATAGACTCTTTTAGCAACAACGGAGTAACCCACAAAGGTAATAACCAAAAAAGGTTCAATTAAACCATCGGGTAACACATTAAACATTATGTCCACTAAAGGAGTTACAAAAGATAAGGTTGCACGAGGATCTAGTACATCAAAAATATTAATGAACACTTGTAACATACTGGTGACAACATCGGGAGAATCATTTGATCCCCCTAGAGCGGAGAGAATTTAAGCATTTCTTCTTAGGAGCATCAAGATTTGGAGAACTTGCTTCTTCTTGAGAATTTACCCTCCTTGAGACTTCATCATAGGGAAATCCCACTTTATGTGGCTACTCTTACAACAACCAAAGCAATTTCTCATTCCAACTAGACACTTGCCTTTATGTTTTTTTCTTCCACACTTAGAACAAATAAGCTTCTCAACATACGGATCACTACCTTTCCCCTCTTGAGTCTTGGGTGTATACCCTTTACCTTTGTAGATCCTTGATGTGTTAGAACCTTGAATACTTTATCTATTAACCCTTGTGGGTCTTCTTCCCTCTTGGAGCAAAAGAATGTAGGTGGCTTCATCCTTGTGAAAACCTTTATACTTAATGCGCTAGTGTTAGCATTGGGGTTCACTTTCACCTTAGTATCTCTAGCAAATTGAGTGGCTAACCCTTGAGTCAAGCTATGAATGGTTTCCCTTATCGCAATACTAGACATATCCGCTTCTTCAATAGGAACTTGAGGGTTTTGAGAAGCTTGAAGGGTAACTGCCTCATTCACATTCTCTTTTTTGGCCCTTCTAGCATTTTTCCTTAATGTATTCATCGCCTATAAGCACAATAAAAAGATTATACGAAATGGACTAGATAGAGCTAAGACTCTTAGGCACGACTAAGGAATATCAAAAGAGTGAAAGTTCCTAAGCATCTAATCGACTCTCGTTCATATGTGTGGCGTTCTTCACAATTATGAATAGGACTCTACATAGACGTCGTTTAGTGAGATCAATCCTAAGATTTCTGAAGATCACACTCTCATACTAAGTTTGTCATAATCGGTGAGCACCCCCTAGACGTAACTAATGTCTTCATCCTCGAAGAGGCCTTAGACTAGCTCTAACCATAAATAATTGCAAATCATAGGTAGAAAAAATGTAGAAAATTTAAAAACTTTACATACAAGTATACTTTGACTTCTTTTTAATCCATATATGAATTTTACATAGATAACAACATAGTCAAATTGATTAACATAGTCTAATATTGTTTCAAACCTAACCATCTATAGGATTTGGACATAGCCCTTACACTATTACAATATCTCCCATATAAGGCTCACAACAAAGTCTCAAAAGATAAGAATGAACATAGTCTTAGGCATAACCTAATAGTAAAGCTAGAATAGTAGCATCATCCTCAGACTTAAGGATTCACCAACAACAAGGTAACTTATCAAAGTCTACCTTGAAAATGGCCTTGAAGCTCTTCAATGGCCAAAACATACATTGTTGGGAAAAATTGAAGAAAATATGGGTTAGTACATCACACAAACTACTTATGGCTTCTATGCATAAAAATCATTAATGCCTGAGAAAAGGGACATTTTAATTAAAACCATGCTTAGTACCAAATAACCTAAACACACACATATAGTAGAATATTATAAGTCAACCCAACATATTATTTACCCAACAAATAAGCAATCGAAAAAAATACTTGTGCAATACAAAAAATAGAACCCCATAAACCTATTCAAAGATAAGGCAAAAAATAGAACCCCATAACCCTATTCAAAGCTAAGTATCAAATTAAGCAACCTACTTCGTACATATACATATTCCTCATATTATATCATGACATTCTTCATTCATAAATATCACTCATAACTTATCTACATAACCTATAATTATCTTTAATCATAAAAGAACCCTATTAGGGTCATCCCTTAGGATCCCACAAGTGCAATGTGTAGGAGAAGTCCCATACCCTCCCTCACACTATTCAGAAACCTTTAAGAAATTCTCTAGTAAGAGTTCACACATTCCTTTATACATTTACTTTTACATTAGGTAAAAAAGTTGCAATAACCGATATTAGAAAATGTCAGCTACATGGAATCCAGTGTTCTACTCCAATACCAAAAAGAGAGGGTTAACACTTGCCTAAGGTGTAACTTTTCTTACATAGCTATCTAGGTGGATCCACTAAGCTAGATTCCTATGTGGGTAAATAGTTAAGGGTCAAAGATATGATCACTAGCAACCCTAACTTGCTAAACGTGAGGGTTTACATCTGATGAGACAACACTAAACTTGGGAATCCAGACTTGCTAAATGTGAGAAACCCATGTGAGGAGCCGGACTTACTAAGAGTGAATCCCATGTCATTTACATGCCCTTTCGATGCTAAGCATTTATTCCCTTTAGTAATCATTTTATTCATCATACAATTTAACATTAGTCTCTATAAACCCCTATGTAAATATCTTATCATAATATCTCATAGGTAATCATAAATAAGAACAACACTATCACTATAGAAATCACTAACAAGTGTGTAAACCATTCACTTAATATTTTATTATAATGACGAAAACTACTTCCGATCATATAACAATCATATCATAACATGAATACATACTTATATCTAATTAAAGTGTCTAGGTTTAAGGATAATGAATGCTTTTTATCAACACCACAACCATACATTAGGATCATTACTGTCTAAATAAGTCATCTTCCATAATTGAATTCATGAAAGAACCAACGTTCATACCTTCTTGCCCTTTCATGAACCTGCAGACTTCCATTACCCAAGAATACATAATCAATACATAATAAAGCTAAATTCAAGAAATATTTGGATATCAAATATCATCATACATAATCCATATACTCATCATCTTCCACAATTACCATAGAAATTTCAAGGATCAACGAGTTAGTGAAGAACAAGGTTCAAGGGGATATCTCAAGTGATTACAAACTATTAAACATAATTACATATTAAAAACAATAAAATATCATAATTCATCACCTTTAAATCACAATTTCGTTTTGCAAAGAGGACCGATGTATCAATAGAAACCCTAGTCTTGGGGGAGTTATGAAATACTCTTTTGGTGGGGCGTCATCGGGAAAGAAGTCTCAAGAGTGAGAGAAACCATACCTTAAGGATAATCCACAAATTTTTGAGTTGGATTCGTCGGTGAATTCGTCTTCTTATTGAAGATCTAGTGTTCCTTCAATGGAGATTGGAGTTGCGGACAGAGAAATTAGAGAGAAGTTAAAGCTAAGTGGGTTAGGATTTTAGAGGAGTTAGGTTAGTCTAATGAGGTATAACAATTTTTAGTCCCTAACTAACTAATTTAACCACCCCTTAAATATTAATTATTAACTAACAAATTCGCTAAACTACCTTAACTTAACCAAAACATGGCCGTGAAGTGGGGGTTTAAATCGACGAGACCCCATCGACGAGGCATCGATCAAACCACAGACCGTCCTGGTCAGTCGTGGTTTTTATCGGAGACTGCATTTTTTCGGTATTTTTGTGAGGATTCTATGGACCAAAGAGACCAATAACGGGGTTTCAACCCATCGACGGTCTATAGTTTGCTCCTCCTGGTTCAAAAAAATTTTTGACAACTTTTGAGTGTCAAATTTTGGGTCTTCCTCAAAGACCCTTAGGGTGGTCCTTGGGGAGTCTTATCCGGACGTTTCGATCCTTAGCACACTCTAATATTTATTTTAAACTTTTCATAATATTTGGCTTTTATCCGACTCTTTAAACCGCTTGAAACACACCAAGGCACACTAGTTCATTTTAACAAATCTTTGGAGGTCGTGGTCGTTTCTTGATGTTTTCATTATAATACTTCCTAATTAATTTTATTACCTTTGTTTAAGCTTAGAAGAATTCTTTTAAGACAGTAATGAAGCAATACTCTAATCTAAGTCATGAAACTTCAGGAGTGTTACACATATATCCTTTCTGTTGGGGTACATGCAGATAATTTTGGGGTGTTTTTTTATAATAGAGGTTATATATGTTACGATATACACCACATTTCTTACTTTAAATTAGAATTGAAATTTTTTCCATCAAAATACAAATAATAAGAACAATCAATAATATAATACTATCAGCAAAAATGAACAATTGGTGACAATAATATGTTGCCACATATATCCTTTTATTGACATATATTACCACATATCTTCTTTTTGCGATATATGATGCGACATATATCCTTTCTGTGACATATGTTGCAACATATATAATTTTTATTTGGGGTACATGCAAATAATTCTGTGGTGTCTTTTACAATAAAGGTTATACATATTGCCACAGATACCCCATTTCTTTCTTTCCATTTAATTGAAATTTGTTCCAACAAAGTAAAACTAAGAATAATAATTACTAGTACTAATATTATTAGAAAAAATGAATACTTCACCTATTGTTTTATAAAACTTATCAACAAAAAGGTAATTCACAATGGTATACATATCCATCAAAATTTTCATCGAACTTTGCTTTTTTAGGTCTAGGCCTCTGTGGGTCTTCATTGTTTTTAGCATAACCATTCAAAGCCTTTAAAATCCCATAATTCCATAGCAGTGAAACATATGTTATGCAAAGGGTTTCAAAACTAATTCCATTAAATGGTATTTGTAGTCCATCACTCAAAAACCCAACATATTCAACAACACAAAATCCATAATCTGTGCATAATATATCATCAATTAGAAAATATAAAAACATCACATTTAAATCGTGGCAAGACAAAAAATAATATTGTGATCATTACAGACTATTGCTAGATTGTTGGACAATAGCAATAACATCTCTGACTTTGCATGAGTTATATTTTTTCTTTTCTAGATAAGATTTAAGAACTTACAAGTTGGTACGCTCTCTTTGATGAAACAATTTAAGGTATACTGGCATCAATGTTTTTTTAATGTCGGAACCCAATTTTGTGTTAGTCCTTGATGAGGTGCCAAGGCAGTCCACCAGGTATACACACTTTGATAGTGCCAAAGATTTTATTCTCTTTTTCTTTTTCTTTCTTTTTCACATTCTCCTTCTCCTTCTCTTTATACTCCTTATCTTTCTCCCCCTCCTTCTCCTCCTCTTTGCCTTTTGAGTTTGAGTGTGATACTGAAGCCGTAGTCATTGATTTGTCTTCTTTTATTAATTATCGATAGTGATGGGAAAATAGATTTTTTCAACCTCCTACACTTCACATGTTGTGAAATCTTCTTGGGTGTATGGACATCAATATTATAAGTCATTTCCTTACATATATATGTGAGTTCATACCAAGATTAATAAAATAATCATGTTGTTCCTCACATTTTTCACATAGACAAAAAGTGCATTTGATGTTACAAAAGGAAGCAACATCAATAAAAGATTAAGTTGTGGTCATGTATGAAATTTCTTATAGCATTTCATCTATAAGGTAAATTAAAAAAGGTTGAGAGTTTACAATTTATTTAAAAATAATAATGGGTAGAAAATATATTTATGTTGCCACATATGTACCTACTATTGCCACAAATGAATTTTCTGTTGCCACATATAAATCTTATGTTGACATAGATCATCATTTTTTCCCTAACATATAGGTTATATGTTCCAACATATGACAACTTTGTTGAAATATGCACCAACATATCACTAAAATGTGGCAACATACGATACGTTTTTCAACAAAAGAAATATAATTGGAAAACTAAACAAGACAATATTTCTTAAATTATATCAACAAAATGACCACAAAGAACAACAAAAGTAACAAAAATGACTTTTCATTGAATGTAAATAATTCATATACATTTCCTCAGATTTTTTTTTTGTGTTTGTTGATTTTCATTCAAACCCAATAAATAATAGGTATAATTACATCAATACTCAATTTTCACATCTATAGAGTGATTTATTGTTCATCAATCAAAGAAAAAGACTTACTATTCTTCAAAAATTGTAAAATCTTTCAAAAAAATAGCTTATCCATTTTAAGTCCAACACGATTTCAATGTACAAAGAGGAGAGAGAGTCACAATCATAGATTACGAGTAAGATAACGGATCAATTTGGAGAGGAAGATAATGGAGATAGTCGGATTTTCGGATTTCTAAGGAGGACGAAGAACAAAAGAGAGAATGTAGGGAGAAGAGAGAAGAAGGAAAGAATTTTTTTAAATGGTTTGGATTGAAATACAGAATTGTGTTATTTGTATTTTATAAAAGATTAGAATGTTTTTGAAAATGTTAACTTGGTCCCTGATTTACTTAATTACATTTTGAAGAGGATTTGACTATCACTTGGTAAATCTGTAACAAAAAAACAAAACAAGACTTAGTTCACACCTTTCTTTTAATTCTCTCCTGAAGTCATTAAATTCACAGAGGAGCATAAATAGCTGCTAACAAGGGGAAAATGAGTTATTGGGATTCCTTGCAAGAAAACAAGTGGACTCTAACAAAAGCAAAAACTAAGAGTGATGTCGAATATGAGGATGCTAATGTGATGAAAGCTCGAGTACAACTTTAATATAAAGATCTTTTGGATCACGTCTGGTGGGGAAATTCATTGCTGAAATTGATTCACCCACCAAAAACAATGTAAGACAATGGGCTCACCAGACTCGGAAAGGACATAGGGAATCCACGTTTACAATATGTATTAATAATAACTCTTTCTTGTTTCTGTAAAGCTCGACATGATGGTTGAACTTGAGAAGACAAGGGAACAAATTGAAGCTTCAATGGTGGTCGCCGACCATAAGGGCCTTCACAAAAGCTCATGATTTCGAGTGGTTTTGGGTTTGAGTTTAGGGTTGCCTTTGCACCTCTGGTCCTTGCAAGTAATGAGGAAAATCATAGATTGATTGGTGGCTGGATTGAGATGGAGGACTAAACCAATCTAAAATACCATCTTATGTGGTCTAAAATTCATATTAAAGGACGGACAACAAAAATGTCGACACCATTTGAAATTGCTGATGACCAGAACATCTTATTTCTACCCATTTGGGTGGAAACTCCAATCACTTCTGTTAAAATTTTGATGAGGGAGCAGGCATGAGCAAGAAACGAGAAGCGGGTGGATGTCAATAGATAGATATGTTTGATATATTGAGCCCTAGTGATAGATAGAGGTCTGAGATAAGTATTCCTTAAGGTTTCTTTTATGAAAGAATTTACATGGGTGGACATGTGTTTGAGGATCCACTTTCGAGGTTCCCTTAAGAGAATTGTTTTTAAGTGTTAAGCCATATCATTTGCACAGTTTTATTAGGACTTGATCGAGAACTCGAGACATGGATGACAATAGAGAACCATTGTTCGTTCCAAGAGAACCCTTCATCCTTGATGACTACAAGTGGAAGAGTAACTTAAACATACAAAGAAAACAAAATTATTCATGAAAATCAAATACTAAGATTTAAGTATAATGAAAAACTCTAAATAAAAATATATTAATCAACTCGCTAGAAGTTAGGCAACTTAACTCTTTAGAACATTTATCAAAATAAATGAACACACTTATCAAACTCTACTTTCTATCAATGAATCACCTAAATGTCAAACATTATCACACCCGGAATCTAGACCTGAGTTGAGACTGGCGTCGTTAACCTCTTAGAGGTCGCAGACAAGCCTCTTCTTAGCTTTCATCACAATCATACAGTTGAATATGCTGAAAATTTAAAACTTTTTAAAATAATGAAGTATACTTAGACTTCATGTAATTACATCATAAGAGAGATATGCTACGGTTCAAAACTAACAACCATCTATCAATAGAGTAACAACTTAAATGAGGAAATCATGATATAATGATAGTATTCCAAACGGCCTTAATACAAAGGTTTGAACAACTGTTTGAAAGGAAATTCTGGGGACAACATCCACTAGCTATTTCTAATGTACCAAAGCTAGAAAGCGAACATAGCATCCTCGAACTATACCAAATGTCTGGAGATACTAGCCTGAACCGCTTCAATGAATCTTCCATCCTCTTCAAGAACCTGCACCTATAAAAATAGTAATAGTATAGGGGTTAGTACACACTTTTACTAAGTATGGGTATATGCACATAAATACATAAGGACTATGAATGATGAAGGAAAGCTCTTCCTATAGCAACATGCCGTTCCTGGAACGTGAATTTACTTGACTCTACCAATTCGTTATTTATGAATCATGTTATGAATATGACATATTTTAATGCATTCAAGCACACAACTCATTTTCTATATGAACATAAGACGTTGGAACCATGAACATAATTTTATAACAACTCTACCAAAAAATTATAAATTTGTCCCCTGTAGGCCGAGAGCTATGTCTTCCAGACTTAATTTATTTTTCAGTCTTTTCTTCTTTTTGTTTTCTAGTTTAAAGATCTCCTTTAATCCTATGTTTTACTTACAAGTGAAATGATTAATTATAGTCCCATACCTACAATGAATCAAGTAAGTAATCCAAAAGACTAAGAAAATGATTTGAAGAACCTTACCACAAGTTATTCTTTCCATTGTTGTTAAATTGGGCATGAGATTTTTATAAGCCCATCTTTATTGGCTATGCCCATTACTTGATCATTTTGGATAATATAAAGTTGTTGGGGCACATATATTCATATTATTGGCTATGCCTATTATTTGATTATTTGCATAATCTAAGAAGTCATTATAAGTCAATCTTTATTGGCTATGCTTATAACTTGTTAAAGCTTCATTCTTGTCAAACACTGATGATATATATTATTAAGCTCTTTATTTCTTAGTTCACTTTGAACTTACATTTCTTCATCTTTTTTTGTTACTTTCTTAAAGAAATCTCTAGCATTAAGATCATGTGAGCTAACATGAAATCCAGTGTCTGCCCCACACCGAAAAGGGTTGGTTCATCGATCAATGTGAACCTATATCATGTGAGTTAACATGAAATCCAGTGTCTGCTCCACACTGAAAGGTGGTGGGTCACCGGCTAAAGTGAAACCAAGTCCATTGTCTTCCCCACACCGAAAAGAGGTGGTTCACAGCTAAAGTGAACCTAATACTTTCTTGAGCATTAAACCAACATAGATCATGTGAGCTAAACATGAAATCCAGTCTCTTCCCCACACCGAAAAGGGGTGGTTTCACCAGCCAAAATGAAACTGCATACTACCTAGCTCTTTTAGGTTGAATCCACTGGCTAGTTCCAATGCTGGGAACATCGTTCAAAGACTAGGATATGGATACTCTTATCCACTTTGGTGGAGCCTCATCACATGAGGATAACATATGCTTGCACAAGCTCATTGCTAGTCTATCAGTGCTTTGTCAATTTCTTTTTCTTTATAACTTTTAGAGTTGACTAAAAGAGTATGGAAGCTTGCTTCTTGTTATGAGGTTTACTTAACTCTATGGATTACTTGTCGTCACTTTCTTTACTTGATGAAATGTGAATTTAACCTTACATTATTATCTTTGTGTTAACGAGACTTGTGTCATGATTAGTAACACCCACTTATTTGAGTATCTTTAACATTATCGTTTAGGTGCAAGTGACACTATTCTCACGTCCTTTAACACCCCATTCTGGTAAATTTCATAACTCATATGGTATTAGTTATGTCATTACTCACCTTATCCTTCTCAAAGTCATTTGGTAGCCTTATACCTTTCTTTAAGAAAGTTATTATCTTATTCAATGTACTACTATATTCATAGTTAATTTGGATAGGGTGTTTTGGGACTTGTCCCAATGATAAGCATACCCTTGGTTATGAATTCATTGAGTTACATTGGTCATACTTATTTGGTATAACTTTATCATTAGACAATTTTTATATCATGTTTTTGAAATAACATTGGCAGTCAATTTATTGGCATAAGCCAAACTTTCACATATTATGGTAATCTAGAATATTGTTTGCCAATTTATGGGCATCAACCAAACATTCACATATTATGATAATCTAAAATATGTTATCCAATTTATTGGCATAAGTCAAACTTTCACATATTATGGTTATCTAAACCTTCATTTCAAGCAAGCCAACTATTAAGATTTAATTAGCTTATAAAAACAATTTAGTATTAGATTGGCCAAGCTATAAAGTTGATTTGACATTGAAGGCTCATTAATAACTTTGATTCACATCTTGTTCTACTTGGAAATATTACATTCCAAATACTTACATCATATCTAATGTAAACACAATCAGTAAAGTCAAAAAGTTCATTCTTTTCAACAATAAGCCTAATTTAATAAATGACTTATAACAATTTAATCTTCTCTAACACAAGTAGGCGTTGATCATACGGATCTATTCTATAGGTCTCATTAGTAATTATTAAATCATAGAAACCTACACTTAATGATCAGTTAGCACCACATACCAACAACATGCTCGAGATTTTGCATTATACATACTACTAGAAGTCGAAAAAAGGGAGAACTAGGGAGATCAACATTCGAAAATTTCAGTGGGAACAACCCAAGTTTCAAATCTCTTTTTAATTCAAAAAATTTGAAAAGCCTCTTGGGGAAGGTAAACCAAGAGAGTAAACTCATACCTTACTATAGAATTGAATCTACGAAGATCACCTTGAACTTGCACGAATAATCTTGAAGAATAGCCTTGAAATCGCCTAAGAGAACTCGAGAGTATTTTCTAATTTCATGCAATTTGCTCACTGTTTTCAGTCGTGAGTTAATAGTGGTTGAACGTGAGTCTAAGTCTTGGGAACTGATATTTACTAATTCAACTTAGGCTAATTAATTTAATTAAATAAACCAATTAGCTAATTACCAAAACACCCCTCCTAAATTGAGTAAAAATAGGAGAACATTTGACTTAGCCAAATCTAGAAATTTTCTAAGGGTTTCGGCCTTGATTTTGATTTTTAATTAATTAATTAAGTTGCTTATTTAATTAATTCAGTGACCTAGGTAATTACTAAAGTACCCCTAAGTAATTAGGACCATAATCAACCCCTTTTGACCATCCTAGGTTAGGTACTAGGATGTTTCTTGAATTAGTTACTAGGCTAGTGTCACCCGGTTAGGTCTTAGGTTGTCGGGTGCACTAGTTAGTTTATTTCGGTTAGTCCTAGGTTAGTTAGCTAGTTAGTTAAGTTAGTTAGAGCCTATAGGTTGTTAGGAATATCATACCCACATGGCTTGAGCCCCACATGTGCGCCAGCCCCTAACCGCCCTAACCGAATTCGGTTGGGCCTGTCACTTGGCCAGTTAGCACATGTGCTAGCACATGTGTTGATGTACTTCCCTAAATAACTATTATGTAAGGTTCATTTGTAATGTTTACTTATTTTCCCAAGGATCCTCACTATGTCTTTGGGCATTGCTTAATCTACATGATCATTTTAAGTGGTCATGTGCTATGGTACCTAGACTTGACACTTGGATGCCTGGTACATAATATGTTAAGTTGAAAATCAAAAAATTTTGCTTAGGGTCTTAATTGTAGGTATAATTCTTAAAAAATCGTGGATTATATTTTAAATACTTGTGTATACATGGAAATTGGCTAACACCCTTAAGCCAATATTCTATAATATGCCCAATATTTCTCAATATTGGGCATTGGGATGCCTATGTACCCCAATATGCATTCTTAATAATTTACTAGGCTTTTCACTAGAAATGTACATTTTGTGGAATGTTACAAAGGTGCAAATCGGGACGAAACCCACGACCTCTTTATCGATGATATAACTGAAAGTAAAGTGGAACACTCTGAAAGCAAGGATGCTCACAATAGCTAATTCAAACTCCATGTGCTATCAATGAGGATCCTAATTTATAACCCTAAATACCTGTATTTGCATCTTAAAAAGATAAAGACAAATTGACTTAGTATGTGCAATGTACGAGCATGGAAGGGGAATTCTAAAGCATAACATAAGCTTGGACATGATAAAAAGGAAAACATACTTACCTCTTCTCAAACTTACTTCACTCAAGAAATACATAAGGATGCTCAAACTACTCAAACTTACTCAACAAATAAGTACTCATGGATAAGATATTCAACACAACAATATGGTTCACAACTCATTGAAACTCAACAATAAGGTACTCGAAATAATGAAGGGCAAAGAAACTAAAGATACTTAACTCGAAGGTACTCAACTCATAATAATCATTGATAAATCAATAGTAAAATTTTCAATATATATGGAATTCTATTAAACTGTAGATAGCAACTCAATGTATGTAAAAATACAATAATACTCTATGTATATAAAAATACAATATAATGCTTTGGGAGTTTCTCTAACCATAACCACAACTATAAGCTTAAGTGATGGTACAAAGTCTTGCCCATGCTGCTAGAACTTTCCTATACTTTGCCGCATATAGAACGCATTAACTAAGTGGATCACTATGCTATTCTTACAAGCACTTAAGGAAAAATCTAAAAAGTATGATCATTTAGTACCCACGATGTCTACATGGTCTATAGAGACTTTATTTATTATGAACTCACATCCCCATATTGGTGCTCAATACTACTCTCAAAAATATATTTAGTTCATATTTTTTTAAAACAAAACTTCTTTCTTTGGTTTAAGATAATTACTGAAAACATAGCTTAAAAGATCTCTTGAAAATTGATGTTTCGTTTATTTCTCAAATGTAAAAATACTTTAACTCTTGTGTTCGTGTATAATATTTGGAGAAATGAACTTCACTCTTACTCTTTATTCAACTCAAAGCTTATAACTTAAGACAAAGTGAAAACATTTATAACAGACTTCTTAAAATTTGGTTTATGATGAATTATGCTCCTGAATGACTAAATGCAATGTTTTCAATAACAATAGGTAGATCTCAATATTTGAAACTGAATAACTTCAATGATACAACTCATTTAAAGAATGTTGAACTCAGAGGGTCCATACGGAATTATGAACATGAACTACTCAACTCAGGGACTTAAAGATACTTCTCATCTTAAGACTGTTCGACTTATAGTGTTCATGCGGAATTATAGGAATGAACGACTCAACTCAAGGACTTAATGGGTAAGATTTAATATTCCAATGATTAGAAATATAAACTCAAAAGAGATTAGGAACTGAATACTCAAGACATAGAATGTAATGTCTATAAAATGGATTAGGTCAAACAAGAGAAAAGCATGTCTGTGATGATTTTTCAAGGTCCTTCAATGGTTATTTATGTTGTTAATAGGCATTGTGTAAGGTTTGGTTAAGTTTTAAGTTCAAACATCAAGGCCCGTCAAAGATGTTCAACGACTAGACGTCTATGTGCTTATGTAAGTTCTTGTGTGCCTTCACATGTTTGGAGTAAAACTTTATGGTTGGAGTTCTAAAGACCTAGGTGAACATGTATATGGGGTTATCTTTCGGGTACGACTCCACCTAGGACCCTAAAGGGGCCCGAGAAGAGGAGCCCAATGTTTAGGTAAAATCTATAAAAACTGGGCAGTCTATGATTCCTAACCAACGGATCATAGTCAAGTCGAAGACCCATCGTCTTGGGGCGTAAATTCACCCTTAGTGGTGGAAGATCCCAATGAACCTCTGAACCAATCGACGCCCCAAAAATACGGGCCATCGATCAGGCAACGTCCCGTAGGTTGTGGTCCATCGATGGTGGTCTTGCAAAAGCTCTCAAGGACACGACTAGGCTTGGGGTGTTTTAGTAAGTTGTTCCCAATTCTTTTATGTACCATGGATGATTATTTTAGGGTCTTTAGGGTATATTAAAAGGTTTTATACTCCTAGACCTAGGTTAGACTTCATTTTCAAATATTCAAAACCCCTCCCTCAAGAAAGAACTCTCTCAAACTTGATAGAAGCTAGAACTCAAGAAAGGAAAAAGGTAAAGGTTGTGGTCATTTTCTTTATCAAAACTTTTTGTGGGGTTGTTATCATTTATTCATGGTAGTTAATCCTTATTCATTCTTTCATTCAAGGAGCCACCTCAAAGAGATTTGAAAATAGATTTTCAAACTCCAACTTCTTCTTTCTTTGACTCTAAGCATGAGTCTTTGCATGAAAATGTTTTAAGAATTAAAATATGTTGGTTTTAGTGTTACTTAGTGATTTTTATGTTAAAACTTCAATGAGACCATGCTTATGCTTATTATCAATATTTGGGTTTGTTGTTCTTATCTAGATAATGTTAGAATTGAGTTTCTTATTTTGTATTTTTGGGTAGCTACTGCACATATATGCCTATTTAAGTAGATTTGGTGAAATATTGATAAAATTTGGTGAGAGCTTGGACGAAGGGTAAGATGTTCTATCTTGTTTTGTTTCCATTTAAATTTATTATTGAGTGTTATCGTCCACCTTTGGTGGAGGTGTTTACTTGAAGTATATGAAATTATATTTATATGTGTATTGTGAGTATGACCTTGAAGGCTTGATATATTAAGGTAAGTGATAATGATGATGTTCTTGTTGATACGCTTTATGAAGCTTGAATTGTACATTTTGTAGAGTTATGTCTAAGTGAAGTATATTCATATGTGAAGCATGCTAGTGTGTGATATATTATGAATGGAAAGTATGAGTATGTTTTAGGAGTCAATGTTATGAAAATGGTGATTGTGTGAAGGTATGGTCCCATGCACTCACACACACACCCTTTGAATGAATTAATGGAGTTAATGAAGGTGAATGAGGGATTGTAGGGTGGACACTTATCTTGAGTAGAGATGAAGTGTCTAGACCATCCGTACTATTCGTATTGTAATAGGAAGGGGGACTTTTGGGTGGACACTCTTCGTGAGTTTAAATGATGTGCTTTAAAGCAACCTCGCTATTCCGAAGGTCTTTCTAAGATAGGTTGGAGGATGGACACTCTTCGTGAGTTTATATGTAGTGTTCAATAGTTATCCCTTAACCTTTAGTAATGAATGTTTAAGACTACATGGGTTAGTTATGTTTAGCACCGAGAGGATCTGAAGAAGGGGTGGTTACACTTCGTGCGTTTAGATGTTGTACACAATGTACTTCTTGATATTAGTACTCCTAGTTAGTAGAGAATGAGTTACATAGAAACAATCTCCTTATTACTTAACTATGTGTCTGCACTGGAGTAGCCATTAGAGAATGCATGTAAAGGTTCAACAACGACCCTACCCTAGGCAAGTAGAGATCCCTCATCCGGTAGGGGTTAATACTAGGATTCCATTTATAACTCTCATGGTTTATCTTAATTAGATCTAGGCCCCACAAAAGTATGTAATTAACTAAGTCTTCTAAAGGGTGTACTATTAGGGTAGGTGGTGGTATGAGACATTATCTATCCATTGCACAAGTACGCATTTGGAGGGAGTTTTGGTGTGTCTTCATATGAATGAATGAATGGACATTATTCAATATAGTTGAATTTACGTGACTTAGTGTCTATTGTTAAGAAAGCATATTTAGGTTATGTCTTGTATGATGAAGGTTATGAATGATGAATGTCGTGTGCCTAATCTAAGGGAATCTTCAAGGAGCACTTGGTGGGAGTAGTAGTATGAGATGCTACTCTAACATTGCACTTTGTGTAACTTGGGGGTTGCCTTTTAGAAGGGTTGTTATGTGAAGTCCTTAGATTTAAGCATGTTCCTTAGTGTCTTGATGTAGAGTTTGGGCTTGTTACCAGTGCGAAGTAAGCCTATGGTCGGTAGTCTTGAGGATAACTTAGGTGTGTATTGAAGGGATTGTATGGGTGGATTCTGCATCTTTTACCTTAGTGAGTCTAAGGATAACCTTGGTTAGGGAAACTTCAAGTGAAACGTGTTCATTGTGGGTTGAAATGAAATGGGTTCACTATAAGGTTTCTTGAGTTTACTGTAAGGTGTAGCTTTGTTCTAAAATTATGGAAGTTTACTTTATGTGCTAAATGATTATTTATATGTTGTTTTACTACTATATTCATGAAGGTTTTACTTAAATAGCATGGAAGTCTTATTTCAACTAAAATGTCCCTTTTTAATGTGTTTTTGCATAATGTCATACGCAGTACAATGTTTGCACAAACTCCATACTTTTCTATATTCTATAAGTATAGGTTGGAATCAAGTGGATGTTTAGAAGGCAACCTTGGGAAGTTGACTCTCTCAAAACTCGGTATGTCCTCATATATTCGAGGACATAGTCTATGATTTTTTAGTTTTTCATTAAGACTTTTATAAGACTTATTATGTATTTTCTTTCTATGTGAAGGGTCATGACCCTAATATACTTAGGCTGTGTATTTAAGTTGGCTTGTGATGACGAGACTTATTATTAGCATTTATAAAAGAGTTTCTGAATATTATTCTGGTGAATAGTTTTAATTCCGCACTACTTTTTATATCATATGTAATGAACGATAGGTAAGAGGCTTGTACAAGACCCCAAAGGGGAAAGTAGTCCTTGTGACGACTCAAGAATGCTCCCTTCTTCTAGGGTCTACTTGTGGGTCGTGACATAGAACATTAAGACACAAGTACTCCTCTCAAAGGTACTCACTTGATGGAGTTCATGCGAAAGTTATGGGCATGAGTGTCTCAACTCAAGGGTCAAAATATCAATAATTAACTCATGTATAACACTCTTCATGATCCCATACTTACTTACTTAAAGTTAAGTTCAAATAAATAGTTGATCTCAAAGGATTCACAATTGAACTCAAAGGTTTTTCTTGAAATCTACTCCTAACTCTCCCTTGAATATAAACTATGAATTCAAGAGTTATGGTTCGTGATATGAAAGATTTCATGATAAAAAAGTAGACACGTGATTACATTCTCATTATTATTATGTTACTTTCTCTAGTCTTGTAACAAGTTACTAGAAGTTGTAGAAGACTCCACAAAAGGTATCGAAAGGACTTTCTTAAAATGTCTTAAAGAATTCTCAAAACTTAACTCTTAAATATACCTTCAATTGGAATTATGAATTAAAGGTTATGATCATGTTATTAATTATTTCTAGGTAAACAGAAGTAGTTTAGAGTGATTAAAATCATAGGGAGTGAAGGTACACTTAGAAGAGACTCAAATGGGACAACCGATGAAAATGAGTGGGGGAGGCTACCCTAGCGCGTTTAGGGCGTGGGGAGACAGACCCAAACTTCATAGGCTGCATATGGATGCATTGCAGGGGCGCTGCCTCATCCCCTTGGCCGCTTCTATAGCGTGCAGCCCTAGCCTCTCCCCAGTCCAAGTTCGATGAATTTTGCCTTTCTTTTTCTGATTCTATATCGCTTTTAATCGATTTCTTTTTCCAAGTATTCCTTAGGTTTAATTTCCCAATCTAATTAACACTAGTACACTCAAAACAACACTCAAAACAAATCACTTTTATATCAATAAATTTTCAAAAAACTCAACAAAACAAGATTTAGAATGAACATCAAGAACACCTATTAAGAATATAAATCCTTCAATTTTTGAGAGTGAATTATTCTAAAAGTAACATTTTAGTCCTATGGGTTAACAAATTAAACAATATGAAAGATTACATACCTCTTAGGGATTGAACCCATGGCGAAAATCCGTAACAAAACGTAAGACTCTCGACGAACGTTTTGATCCTCTCTCTTTTTTTCCTCCTCTTTTCTCTTCTTTTGTCTTCATGAATTCCCAATTAAAACCATAGGCGTAAATTAGGATTATAACACTCAACCTAATAGAATTAGACCCTTAAAATCATATGAAAACGAATCAAGTCTGATCGGCTTTTAAAAACACCAAAATACCCCTCCAAATTAGACTTTGAATTTTCGTAACTAGACATCCCCACTTCAAATGGTCATATCTCGCTCATACAAACTCAAAATAGAGAAAACACAACAGTCGTGGAAAGATTATTAATGATCTTTCCTACGGTATATGGTAGCACAGGTAACTTATCGTGCTCTAGGAGTTATGTTCGTTTGAGTCGATCAAAAACTCATGCAAAATTTCAGATTTTGCTATTTCCAATTTAGTTCTTTTTGGAACTCAATGTAATACATCTAGTTACTTGACCTTAATACTTCAGAATAATTAAATTCATTTGTAAAATCCTACTCACAACGAAGGATTGTTCGAGTCTAAGTTCTAAAATATTTCCGTGTTAAGTCTTCCTTTTAATAGAGTTTTTTTTTGGTGAAAGTATTCATGTGGGTGTACATGTGGTCGGGAGACTCACTTTGGATGTTCCCTTAAGACAATTATTTTGAATTGCTGAGCAATGTCATTTGGAGAGTTCAATGCCCAATATTTAATACTATATGTTTATTAATTCACTTTTGAGTATGTGTTGATTTATATTATTAACGTAAGATGAGATGTATATCTAAATGTCATATTATGTGAAGTAAGGTTTTAGTCATGATTCTTGTTAGATTACTTCATTGAGTAAGGTTATAGGGTTTTGCTTGGTCATTGCACTTGTTGACTTTATAGGGGTTCATGGGTAATTGTCATGCGTTTTTATAATGAAATGTACTCTTATTCATGTTTATTGTTTAGTATGACTTGGATGTAGAGTGACTTGAATATGTATCTACTTGTATAGGGGGAATGTTTGATTGGAGTAGACTTGATTTTGTGGTATTTTGATGAGCATGCCTATGACATAATAAATGTGAAATAATGTTTGGTATGGTATTGTTGAATATGCATATAGGTTTTAAAGGAAAAATGCTTACTCATAGAAATGTCCTTTTCTTAGCATGTTTTATATGTATATGTGTATACGTTCTCATATATAGTACATGTGATGTACTAACCCCATTTCTTCCTTTTTACCCAAAAATTTAGGTTCCGATCGTTGAAGAATCATTCGAGACGACTTGAAGAAGACTTGGATATTCTCTGCCATCCAAGTGGGTAGGTCCTCACTTTCCGAGGGCGATGCAAATATATCACTTATGGACTTTCTTTGTTTTCTAAGACTCTTATGTTCATTCTATTTTCATTTGAGTACGATTTGTATAAGCCAATATGTGGCTTCTTTACATTTATTTAGGGCTATACCCAAATTGCTATGATGGTTAAGATGTCATGAGATGACACAATCCTTAAGACTATGTTCTATCTTATGTATATATATTTGGGCAATAAAGGTAGAAGGCTATTTAATCTTCCTATATGAAGGGTCTATGTAAAGGCGATATATATATTATGTGTTTGTAGAGGTATATATAAACCTCCAAATAGATGTAAATAAAAGTTTTAAATTTTCCGCTAAATTCAACTTATGAATGTGATGATGTAATCTAAGGGCTAGTATTAGTCTTCATTGAGGACGATGATGCCGGTTACGTCTAGAGAGTAAACCTGGATGTGACACTTACAAAGGAAACTACGAATTCTTGGCAAAAACACCGATTCAGCCACGTTCGAGGTTTTCCCACACCAGAACATCTTGTCTAAGGCCTTATCGTTGCACAGTGCAGACGTGCCGCCCCAAGCCCCTTGGCGCAGATGAGGCGCGTTCCTGCTGGCGCTACTCAAGTTTTGCTGGCCCTTAGATTAATCAATACCTTCAATACCCAGTAGATCTAACTCGGAAACAAGATCGAAAACTACTAATCAACATCAATAGGCATTCAAACAAGTCAACCAAGTATGGATTCAACAAGATTCACAAGAATTGACTACTAATCATGTAAACAATTCTATAACGACTGAAATGAAAACAAGATTGATATGTGGACGAATTACCTCAACACGAAGATCTCACATTCCTTAATAGGGATCACCCCCGACGAATTGCACTCGAAATTCCTCGGCTGAACCTTGATATTTCTCCCTTTTCCTCCTTCTTTTCTCTTTTATACAAAGCCGTAAGTGTGAATTGATTTTACTTAAGGTTTATTTTACTCCTAATAAACCCTTAAAATGAATTAGGAAATGGGTGAAAAGACTAGTTCACCCTTACTCAAATCCGGATTTGGACTTTCCTCACATTAATAACCCGACTTCCAATACGCATATGTCCCTCATATGATATCAAAAATGTGCAAACTTGGCGGCGTTGGAAAGATCTATCCATGGAATTTCTAACGATACCAAAAACTACCTCTTTCTTTTCCTGAGATTTGACTTATGGCCGCTTGAAAATGACAAAAACTAAGTTCATAAACTTAGAAATATTTCGAGATTTTCCCTTTTTTTTTCAAAACTGATTATTCTTAGTTTCATTGCTTATTCCTAGTTATTTCGAGTTACGATATGTTACAGTATCTCCCTCTTGGGAGCACTCATCCTCGAATGAGATTTCATTCACTAATATAGGAATGGCAACCTCAAGTTTAACACTTATCGATCAAAAGCAAGTAACATTATTCTTACTAATGGATTATAAAGTACTAAGAAGAGAATTAGTACCTTGATTTGCATTTTCTCCGGATTTAAAGGAATTTAGATATCTCTTCTTTATATCCTCTTCAGCTGCACAAGTATCTTCTTTAACAAATTGGTCCCTCTGAAGAACCTTGATTAATGTAACCTTCTTTATTCTCAACCTGAGAACTTGGCAATTTAAAATCTGAACCGGAATCTCTTCATAGGATGAGATATCCTCAATCCCAACATTTTTCAGTTGGTAGAATCAATGGAGGATTCCCCATGCGCTTCTTCAACATGGATACATGAAATACCACTTGAACCACTGATATTTCTAGTTGGTAACTCCAACTCATAATCTATCTTGACAACTCTCTTGGATATCCTATAAGGTCCAATATATCGAGGACAAAGTTTCCCCTTCTTACAAAACATCAGAATACCCTACATGAGTGAAACTTTTAGATATACTCCATCATCCACTTTAAACTCCCACATCATCCTCCTAATATCTCTATAGGACTTTTGACAACTCTGTGCCATCTTCAATCTCTCATGAATACCTTTACCTTCTCCATGGCTTGGTGAAATATATCTAGTCCCTTTAACCCTGCTTCACCAACTTTAAACAACCAATAGGAGATCTGCATTTTCTCCCATAAAGAGTTTCAAATGGAGACATTTTCAACATAAAGAGTTATAAAATATAAACATGCTCCTGGGTCTAGCAAAACATAAACATCAAAAAGTAATGGCTTTCATTATATCAATGACAACATCTATATAGTTATCTTGTTCTTGGAGGCTAGTGATTGCATAGAGGTGGTTCGCTCTTCCGCAAATGCGTGAAGTAGAATCTCTAGGTGCAGCCCTTTCTGCTGGAGCAACTGATGAAGATTGGGGTCTGTTTGCCGAATTTTCACGACCCTGCCTCTTCTTAAGGCACTCTCTCATGAAGTTAAAGCAAGTTGACTAGCCATCACGATAGTTATCAGCATGGTTTCTACCACACCTACAACATGCAGGAGCCCAACTATCTCCTTATCCCACAATACCTTGAGATTATGTAGGTATAGACTTGATGTTCTGAAAAATCTGGCCATTATACTCACCTTTGTTTCTAGGTGCAAAATACTAAAAAATTGTGGTGCAGATCTTTTTTGTTTATGGAAGTGTTATCGATTCGAACAACCTATTTGTTTTCCAGACTCATTCCTAGTCTTAAATTTTCTTGTTTATACATTATATTTTGTTCCTCATCTTCTCCTCTTTAACTTGCTTCACATAAATCATCAATCGAGATATGTCTATGTCGCCGATCAGCATTGCAACACTACCCTCTCTACTTGATGCAGGACCCAAGCTACCTATAAACAAGTTCATTCTACTGCTCATATCCTTAACATTTTCAGGATCATAGACCGACAGCTGGGTGAACGTCAACCCATACTCGTGCACACTAAAATAGTCATGTTTAATGTAAACAACTCTCGTTCCTTTTCCTCTTTCAGTTCTCGAGGAAAGAAATGCCCCAAGAAACATTCTTCAAAAGAAGCCCAATTTTGACGTGGTGAATCCTCATCACTGCCCTCTTTCCACCAATCGAACAAAGTACGAACCACATTCTTCAGTTGATATGCAACTAGTTTAACTCTTTTAGCATCAATGACATGCATCACATCAAAAACCTTATTGATCTCCTCAACAAAATTCTCCATATGCTCAGTGGTGTTCGAACCGGTAAAACTGGGAGGGTTCATTCTCATGAATTCACGAATACTCAAGGTGTTAGCCTCTTCTTGTCAAGCTCGTGTAAATTGCGCAAATTTGTTAGTAACTGCTTTGCTTAACATTTGGATTCCTCACGGAACTTAGCATTGGTGACTTCTCCTTGAGGTTGCACGTTTGGTGCATTCGGTACATCTGGTTCCTCAACATTCCTTCTGGCTGGACAACCTCTTACTGCTCTTCGTGGAGACATGATGATCTAAAACACGCGCAAGAAAGAATTAAAGTGAAATGTTTTAGAGATAAACTCTAATATATGAAATGAGTATGAAAGAAGTGAGAATTTCCCAAACGCTATAGTCTCCTAATCATAGATGTGACGCGCTTCACACCGATTACCTAGGTATTTACAGACACGACTTCATAGACTCTCTAGGATTGTTAACTCTGTCCTCTAATACCAAGTTTGTCATGCCCGATCCTACACCCTGGCGTGAATGACACCCTATGACCACTGTTGTCCTTGAGGGGACCCTTGGCATGGCTTATTAAACTCAGCGGAAGACTTAAAACAACATAAAAACGAGAAAACATTCTCATAAGAAATACTTACTAAAAATGTCTTAGCAAAAATAGCCCTTAAGTTTCATGATAAAACATCTTATATGTAAATAAATAGAGACTTACATCTAAACTATCTAACCGACTATTTCTCTATGAGACCTCTATAATACTAAGATGAATGTCGGCATAACCCCTTCAAAATTCTATAAATTAAAATACTAAAAAGCAATAAAGGAATCCTCGCGGGATGAAAGGTGGCTCACCACTAACTTTGAGTGCTCAAACTCTATCAACAAGGCACTGAGTGCTGATCATGGGTACCTGCGTCTACATCATAATACGATGGAGGCCAACTAGCATCAATACAATGAATGTAGGAGTATGTGAGTTGGAAAGCTAAAAAAACATAAGATTTAAAAGGACTAAGAAGAAACACTTACCTTAGCTCTACTCAACATAAGAAATATTGAACCTAATATAAAGTAATAATGACACATGTAATATACATAAATATTTTAAAACCGCGTAAACACCTTTGTTCGTTAAAGAAAATGCAATAACAAACTATATTTTACTTATATATGAAAGTAAAATAATTTCTATGAGAGATGCTCCAACCACAACCATCCCTATGAGAATAAGTGATGGTACAACGTTTTACCTCACGCTGCCAAGGATAATCCTGTACCTTATCATAGGTATAAGACATTACTTAACTTAGTGGATCCCCTAACTTAAGTTACGTGATTATCTAACGAGTATGACTCGTTAACAACCATGATGGACACATGGTTTACATGGAGACTTGAGTAAATATGAACTCGCATCCCCAAATTGATGCTCAATAACACTGCCAAAATATACTTTAACTCATGCTTTTAAGACAACATCCTTTCTTTGGGCTGAGATAATGGCTCAACACTTAGCTTTAAAAAGCTCTCTTTGAATCGATGTCCCTCTTTCTTGTTCAAATATCTTCTGGGAAATCTTACTTTCTTCTTAAGTTAAATGTGAAAATATTTATAAACTTTCTAAGGAATAATTAGTTCCCTTATAACTTTTGAAAAATTAATTAAACTCTTTACTTTTTACTTTTTGTAATTTAATACACATTTTGTATTACGTGTCACACTTCATGACTCCACGCAATTGAGGTGTGTGGGAGATATTTGGATACCAAGTAAGTCAAAAAGGTGCACAAAATTACAAAAATAAGTAAGTTCAGCGGGTAATAGGACCTTAGAACAATTAAGGTGTGTTTCTGAAATTTCGGTCATAGTCTAGGGGGGTACTTGTGCATTTTCTCAAAATAATAAAATCAAACTAATACAACCTTGAACTTGCGCTATTCCAAGTCATATGAACTTTTCTTCCTCAAAAATACTGAAATTTTAAGCAATAGTAAGTAAAACAAAACAACAATGTTTATATAGTAATAAGTATTTTGTATCAAACTTCCTCAGAGTCATATATAAAATACAAGAGAAATTATTAACAAAAACAAATAAATTTATTCTACATATGTTGACTTGCAATGTTGAAACAATACATACTAATGTAAATATTAAGCAAAAAAAATATATTATATCATAAAAATTATATTATTTTCCTCAAGTACTCTAGATTATCGAATATACGCTCTTAGGATAAAATGACTTACTTCATCAAAATAGTGGTACCTCATATTCTGCTAAACTTCGAACGTAATCAATAATGATAAATGATACAAAAAAATTAATATGAAAGACGAAGGAAAATACTAGAAGATTAGAAAAAATGTGGTTGGAAAATGAGAGGAGGTACTTCAATTTATAATCAACAAAGGGTAGTATGAACAAATATTTTTTTGTGTTTTATCGGAAAATCCTGACCTTTTTGGAGAAGTCATAACACTTTGCAAAAGTCATAACTTATTGAAGAAGTTACAACTCTTTGAAAAAGTCACAACTTATTGAAAAAATCACAACTATTTGGAAAAGTCACAACTTATTAAAAAAGTCCCAACTTATTGGAAAAGTCAGAACACATCGAAAAAGACACTTGTTAGCTAGGGAAATTATTGTTATTTGACATTCAAGTTATGAGTTCATGATTTTATGGTAATACAAATACATACATATATATATACATACATACATACATATACATATACATATATATACATACATACATATATATATACATACATACATACATATATATATATATACATACATACATACATATATATA
>NC_028648.1:27294178-27427774 GCF_001406875.1 Solanum pennellii | reverse complement strand
TATAACAATTAAAATCAATTAAAAGTAAGCATAAAATGACACTTTAACAAAATCAATTTGGAAAACGTAACAGGGGTAGGGCACAAGTACCACCTAGACTACGATCGAAATCCAAGAGACACACCTTAACTAAACTAAGGTCCTATTACCCCTTCTTAACTTACTTTGTTTATTTGTAATTTTGTACACCTTTAGTGTTACGTGGTATACTCTGTAATTCCACCGAATTGAGGTTCGTGGAACATATTTAGATTCCACGTAAGTAAAAAAGGTGCACAAAGTTACAAAAGATGGGTTTTGGGGGGAGGGGGAAATAGGACTATAGTTTTATTAAGGTGTGTCTCTGAGATTTTGGTCATAGTATAGGGGGTACTTATACATTTTCCCAAATATAACATAGTTTTTCATGTTTTTTTATAACTCTTTTTCTTGTCAAAATGTGTATTATAAAATAAGGCGAAGAGAATAATATTTTTTATTAGTTTTTACTCTTCATCTGTTTGACAAAAAAAATAGAAGTTTGTTTGACATTCTCCCCATATACTTTCAACTGTTAAATGTATTTTTGACCCTTGGCCAAACTTATGTGATGTGGCTAAATTTTAAGCCTGAGTTATACATTGCTTTCATGTTTCAGTTAGAATAAGTTATTGATCAAAATCAAAACCAAATCAATCTATTCGATATTTAAATTTATCAAATCAAATCATACGGAAAAAAATAACCGTTGGTTTTGTTATAGTTGCTTTGGTTCTATTTATTTTATATTTTCTTTTGTTTGAAAGTAATAATTTTTTGAGGACATATGTCTTCAAAATACACACCTAATACATGAATAATTCACAAGAAATCTATGTGGATTCAATCAAACAATTACTAATATTAGAGTTATTACTACACGAACAAAGATATTCAATTAACAAAAACTATGATTATATTATGTAAGGTAAGGTCGGTAAAGACTAAAATAATGAATGTTAATGGACTTTACTATGGATTGTAATAGCTGGGATAAAATTTAGGTGTTGGACTTGTGAAAATGATAAAGTCAAATAATTCTCCTTCATGGCGGGCTGACGGGACAAAGTGTAGAAGAATATTTGAATATTGAGACCTGATGTTTGTTTCGCTTTATAAGTGTCAACATCATGTCATTGAAAATGACTCGATTTTTCGGCATGAAAAAGTTATTTTAGTGGGTACGTTAGCAATTATTGGGATAGATTCACTTCATTTTTTAGAAGTGTCCCCAATCACCGCATAGATGATGAGTTAGTGAAGGAATACATCTATCGGGGACAGGATGATAATAATAAAGCAGTATTGGATAGTGTAGCTGGTGGTTCTTATGGGAGTGTCCTTATGCCGAGATTGCCGAAAAGTTACAGAAAATCTCCCGAAATAATAAAGCTTGGAGTACTAGGAAGTCATATACTTGAAGAAATACCTTCGCAGTGCAATCCACACACAACCCAGCCACAGATGTGATTTGTGAAGAGATGGCTCAAATAAGAACTGAGCTTGTGTTGGTATTAAAACGTGTCATTGGGGGTGCAGAAAAGACAAATGCAGTGAATAGTTGTCTAAACCACCACCACCAAATGATGAATATTATTATAAGGAGGATTCCTATGCGGTAATGAGTAGACAGGGGGGAGGGGGGTTTACGACTGAATGCCCAAGGCTCAAATCAGGAGAATTGGCGCCAAGGTCAATGAAATCAAGTTCGGAACTATGGTAACTATAAACGTGAAGGTAATTATGTCCGAGATGGAAATTACAACCGCGACAACAACCTCAACAGGGGTAACTATGGTAACAAAAATGATAGGAATGGGCCCTATGTTCCTCCTTAAAATCGTGAAGTTGCTTTCCTAGGGATGGTGGAGGTAGTATGGTGCAAGTTGAGGAAATATTACACAAAATGATAAGGAGGTTCGATGCTAGTGATGAGCACATTAAAGAGTTAAGGAGTGATTTAGCGGGTATTGGGCAGAAAGTCGATATGCATGCAATATCGATTAAGCAGCTTGAGTTGCAAATGGCCCAAATATTTGCGACTGTGGTACTCTTCCTACCAACACTGTCCAAAATCCAAAAAATGATGGACACTGTATGGCAATAATAACTCAGGGTGGTAAGCAAACCATTGACCCACCTATGTCGTCTAATGAGAACAAGGTGATAAAACATAATGATAAAGTGGTAGAGGTTAGCGGTGAAGTAGAAGATAACACTGGAAAAGATACTGAAGTGCCTAAAAAGGTAACTCCCATGCCTGGACCACCACCACCCTTTCCTCAAAGATTAGTCAAAAAGATCGATGATGGTAAATATCGGCGTTTTATGACAATGTTGAATGAGCTTTCTATCAATGTCCCTTTGGTAGAAGCTCTAGAACAAATGCCCGGTTATGCAAAGTTTATGAAAGATCTGGTTACAAAGAAAAGATCGGTCACTTTTGAGGATGATGATAGAATGCAGCATTGTAGTGCTATTGCTACAAGATCTCTAGTACAAAAGAAAATGGCAGGTGCGTTCACTATCCCTTGTATAATCGGGTTATTACATTTTGCGAAAGCATTATGTGATCTGGGGGAAAGCATAAATCTCATGCCCCTCTCGATTTACAAGAAGTTGGGTTTGGGTGATCCAAAGCCCACTATGATGCAGCTACTAATGGCCGATCGAACAGTAAAAAAGCCTATAGGGATACTCCACAGTGTGCTAGTAAAAGTGGAGTCATTCATATTTCCGACAGATTTTGTTATTCTTGATTGTGAAGTTGATTTTAAACTGCCTACATTCTTGGGAGGCCATTACTTGCTACGGGTAGAGCCTTAGTTGATATGGAAAAGGGGAAAATGAAATTTTTGTTGAACAATGAAGAAGTGACCTTCAACATTTGTAGGTCCATGAGGCAGAGTGGTAAGCTCCAATCGGTATCTGCTATGTCTTACAAAGTTGGTAAGTCATTCGAGACACAAATAGAAGAACGTCTAGGTGTAGAAGCATTAGCGGTAGTGAAAATGAATTTTAATAACGATTGCATTGAAGAGTATGGGTCATTAGTCGCGGCTCTTGATCGTGGTGATGTTCGGTTTAAACCGAGGAAATATGAGTTAGACATGAAGAATCGCGAGTCTCCACTCGCGAAAACATCTATAGAGGAGGATCCAAAGTTAGAACTAAAAGCTCTCCGACCTCATCTCAGGTATGAATTCTTAGGAAATGGTGACACTTTGCCGATAATCATTGCATCAGACCTGAATGAACAACAAGTTGATAGTTTGGTGAAACTGCTAAAAAGGTTCAAAAGATCTACTGGGTGGACTATTGGGGACATTATTGGGATCCCTCCTTTTATTTGTTCTCATAAAATCCAACTCATGTCCGATCATTTGCCAAGTATTGAGCACCAGAGACGCTTAAATCCACATATGCAAGATGTCGTGAACAAGGAAATCATTAAATGGTTGGATGTTGGAGTAATATATCTGATTGCTGATAGTAGTTGGGTATGCCCTGTTCAGTGTGGTAATTAAGAAAGGGGGAATGATTGTGGTCCCCAATGAGAAAAATGCACTTGTTCTAATGAGATCGGTTACTTAATGGAAGGTGTGTATGGATTACCGTAAACTAAATGCATGGACCGAAAAAGACCATTTTCTTATGCCCTCCATGGATCAGATGTTAGATATACTTGCCGCAAAAGTGTGGTACTGTCTTCTTGATGAAGTCTGAGTAATCAAGTGACTTCAGTCGTGCCACGACGTTAAATCAGGCGCTGGTTGGGAGGCAAGCAAATACGTATCCTCTAACCCAACTATTTTTTTCTTTATAGTAATGGTAGAATTTTCTACTAATGGGTTTTAAATTTGCAGGTACCACGTCATCAGGAAATTTTGCAGAAAATCACTCCACGACATTCACTGACGGATACATCGACGGACCGTCACGCTTGCGGCGGCCCGTCGCATTAATCCGTCATGCCAGGTATGTTTTTTATTTATTTTCAAAATTAGGGCACCCGCGATGGAACCGATGACGGACCATCGCATATGTGATGAACCATCATCGGGGACTCGTTGCGTCATTTACCAGCAACCCTACTCGACCCGGCTGGAGAATTTTAAAAGTTCTCAACCTTTAAAACCTCCCACCCATTCATTTAAACCGTTTATTTCCCTCTTTCTCCCATTTCCTCCCTTTCCAACTTCCTGCCTTTCTCATCCTCTTCTCGATCAACTGATCCACATCACTTCCCCAAATCCCAAAATCTCCTTTCTACTGGTCGGAGTCTGATGTTGTGTTTCTGCTCTTGATAGCTGAGTGCCTCACTTGCTTGCTTTTCTCCTCTTCTCAGGTATGTGTCTCTGCTTTCTACCCATTTACACTACATTTTTGTTTTTCAATTACTATTGGCCTATTTCGTTTTGGTGGTTCTTTGCTCTTTGATCCAATTTTATCTGACCTAGGTTGAGAGTCCCTCAAATTGCCTTGTTAAACCTCGAGAAATTGGTGTTTTAGCATTGCTAGTTTTCTAGGTAATTGAGTTAGACATATGTAGGTTAATATCAAGTATTCTATTTGAGTCACAGGGGATGATTGTGGCATCCTCAGTTCTGTCACTGAATGACAGAACAAGACCCCGATGACTTACCGTCATACCCACGACGGACCATCATAGGGTCTGTCCCAACACCCCACTATTTTTTTTCTCTAACTGTCCACCAACGGACATATGCGATGCACCATCGTTCCCACAATGGTCAGTCTTGCACAATCGCTATGGTTTTCAAAGACCCTATTCCTAAGGATCTCCAACTTTTTCTAAGTGTCCTCTGACGGACATCTACGACGGACCGTCGTACCCACGACTGTCCATCCTGCACAATTGTCATGGTTGTCAGAGACCCTTGTCCTAAGGGTCTCCATTTTTTTTCTAAGTGTCCACTATTGGACATCTACGACGGACCTTCGTACCCTCAACGGTCCATCCTGCACAACGGTCATGACAGTCAGAGACCCCTCTCCAAAGGGTCTCTATACTTTTTCTAAGTGCCCCACGACGGACATCGATGGCGGACCGTCATTATCATGACGGTCAGTCCTGCTTATCCATCATAACTTTCAGACACTTTTCTTCTGAGGGTCTCCAAATAAACATTGTTGAAGTAAGACATAACGGACCCCATGACGGTCCGTCATACTCACGACGGGCCGTCTCCTGGTCCGTCGTGTTTCACTGCTACTATAGAGATGTCATTACAGCTTTGCTCTTATGTGTATTTTGTCTCATTTTTGCTTGTCTTGTTTGATTTTCCTAGTACTAATAATGATTCTTTACAGGCACTATCTCTAATGGCACCGAAAAAAGATCGAGTTTATGCACGTGGGAGTCTGCCTCGTCTGATGAGGCTGCACAGTCTGCCTCGTCTGATGAGGCTGACAGTCCTGATTCCACTCTAGGCTCACCAACTAGAGTTCTCGCCTGGTAGACCAACCGGTGGTGTGTCGACGGGCAATACCAAGTGTATTCAGACGACAAGTTCTAAATGATAGAGGCGTAATGACACGGACCCTTACACTAGAGAGGCGGTTCCTTACGGTAAGGCTCCCCACCATGCCAAATATCCACACTCTCTTCACCAGACACCGGCTAGAGTGGACAGCTCATTCTTTGGGCCGCTACAGTGAGGAGTTGGTCTAGGAGTTTTACGTCTCTTTTGTGGCTACTTTCCAATCACAGATTGATAGGCGGGCTGCCCCCGCCAAACAGTCCTCACTTGAGCACGTCAGAGTACGCGGCATACAGGTTGACATCTCCCTTCCAGCCATGGACCGGTAAATGTACGGTGAGGATGTTGATACCACCAGTACCCCTCTCACCGCTAAGTTTGACTACCGGTGGAAAATTGTTGTAGAGGGCTGATTCTTGCGTTAGCCATCACTGAGAGAGACCACCAAGAGGTTGATGGTCCAGCACTTATCTATTGATGGAGAGGTTGCAGACTAGGTAATGGAGTCGAAGGGAGCCATGAGGAAGGCTAACTTTACCTTCAAGGCTATTTTTTTATGGTTGATTCTCCGCCACTGCCTCTCCCCCACGGCTGCAGATAAAATAGTTACATGGGATCGCGAAGTTTTGATGGCAGTGATGATGGATCGGTTTGAGGTTGACTTCGCTTGGCTTCTTCAGGCGGTCATGCATGAGAGGGCTTTCAAGGTCACCACTACTTACCCTTTTCCGTGCACGGTATTTTCATAATGCAGGTCCGCAGGTGTGCCCATCTAGCAAATTAATAAGATCAAGACTCCGCAGGGCTATGTTCATAACGGCCTTATCAGGGATGAGGCCAATGAGTTGGATCCACGCAGAGGGCCTCGTCCAGAGGTGCCTCCACTTTGTGAGAATCTGGCTAATACTGTAGCGCATGCTCAAACGGCTACACTGGCTACTTCAGCACCCACTGACACTACCTCGGTCGAGTCTATCCCGGGTAGTAGCACTGCCCCAATCTCCTCTCGCTCATCCCCTTCCCCTTCTCTGGTCCCGCTTGCTAGGGTCCAGAAACTACAAGCTCAGATGGCCATACTTCTGCATCACATTCAGCCTTTGATGCAGTGGTCTATTACTATGGTGGAGGAGCACTTGGAGCGTAAGATGGCACACCACACACAGAGAAAGATCGGGAGGTTTATCAGCGCTTAGACGTTTTTGAGTTGTTGGTGCTAGCCCAGCCATCCCCTCCGGTGGACGTGTCGACCCTTCAGGCTGCGGTTGAGAGTTTGCGAGCAGATCTTGATATGATCATAGAGGCTAGGGTGCCTGAGTCTGAGGCCCCTTCTACAGAGCCTGCTGAGGACACAGTGTTGGCTGCTTTATTCGCCATTTCTGATATTCGACCACCTCCCCCTCGAGAGCATGCCAAGAGGCACAGGGGTCGAGAGGAGGATGATGTTAGGGCAAGAAAGAAGGAGCACAGTGAGATGGAGGCTGCGAGGAGAGCCTGAATTGTTGATGAGGAGGCTCGTGAGATTAGGGTTGTAGAGTTAGCTATCGGGGAATCTAGCTCCACAGATGTGGAGACAGCGGTGAGGCCCGACTATTAGTGTTGTTGCTAATGAGGACACTATTGAGGGTGTCCAGACTACATAGGTAGTGGGTTTCGGGGAACCGGACCCACCAGCTTGCTGATCGCCGGCACTTTGCGCCTCAGGTTTGCTTCACCTACAACTCTCGTATTTTTTTTTATGCATTGGGGACAATTGCATATCTTTTTCTTGGGGGTGTGTTAAATGGAAAGTGTGTGCTAGGGTGAAGTCTGAGTAGCCCAACTCACAATCCTGTTTTGGGGTTTTCTTGCCTGTGTTCTTTTTTCCCCAAAAGACTGATTACTTTTATTGTTGAACCGGCATGTTATATCTTGTTTACATAGTTTAACGCTGAAGCATAATGGATAAAACAAATATGATATCCCGATATGAAAAGGACGCATGACTAGGCATAGTAATTCATAATTGTGTGGCTCTATACATGACAAAGAGATACACTACTGCATGACCTTGAATCTAAGACTCGAACTAGGTGTCTAACAATATGGGAATGTAATGAATGTCAAGTAGTGTGAGGAAAATTGGAAGGACCCACCATTGAGACTGAGCTAGAACTTGGCTGGTTAGTCTTGCTAAAAGTAACACAAAATGAAAAATTAGGAAAGGATCATAGGCATTTGTTCGAAATAGTCAATCTTGAGCCCAAAAAAAAAAAAAACCAAATGAAGTTAATCCCGTATTGATCCAACTGATTTGACCCTAAAAAAAGATATTTCTTGGACATGTGCATCTCAGTTTATGCCAAAAGCATAAGTTGAGGGTGGCTAATGCAGAAAACAACCTTGTCGTGGCCCTGACCCAATCGTGGGTATTGTGAACCTTGACTCATGGCAAAGTCATTAGTTGAGGGTGGCTGTTATAAGGAATACTCCGGAATGTGGGGTTGAAATAATGAAGAGAAAGAAAGAACAAAACAGAAGTGACTAAAAAAAATAAAATAAAAGTCACTTAAGTATAAGGATAAGAAAGGGAAAACAGCAAGATAAAAAGAAAATTGAGAAATTGGGCGAAATAAAATGATAAAAAGGTTGTACGTTTAGCCGATATGTCAAGGAGGGAAACAAGTCACTAAAGTACACCTAAATATACCATACCTTACCCTGATCATATGTTACAAGCTAGGAAAGTCCTATCGTGATCCTAAGAGTTGTATGGCGAACTTAAAGCAGTGAAAATAAGGGCAAACTTATGGAAATATGTATGAATGAGTGGTGAATTTTTTCTGAGAGTGAGTGTTGAAAACTAATCCTTATACTCAAACTGAAATCATTGTGTGAAAAATGAGGATGTTGTTTTGAAGTGAGGACACTAGTTGCAATACCGGAAATATTAGCCCCTCGGTGAGAAATTGAAGAGGATAGGTGTCAGTGCGTGGTGAGTCTGTGTCATGGTATGTTTCAACATAATTAAAGTCTAATAGTGATAACATGCATAAACATGATGAGAATGATTGGGATTGATGGCCAAATGATTGCGAAAGCTGAAATATGGATACTCTTGTACAATGATTTTGTAGTGAGTCATAGTGCGTCGCTTGAGTACAAACAACAAATTTAAGTTGAGGGTGTTGATGTACCATGGTTTCACGATATTTTTAATGCTTTTTCCTAAAGTTTAGTGTGTCTCCAAAAGCCTTTTTGTATTGATTTTTATGTAAGTTTCTCCTTATTTGCTGGAAATCTGTCCAAACATGAACGCGGAAGTTTTTGAGCAAGAAATGCAGAAATGCAGAACAGACCACCTACAAAGCGTATGACGGTCCGTCGAGTCTGTGATGGTCCATAAGTGGCATCGTAGTGAGGAGAGAAGCAGCTGAAGGAAGATGGGGAATTCTGACCTAGTGTGGGATTACGGAAAACCATGACGGGCCGTCATAGCCACGACGGTCCATCCTGCTTGTTCGTCTTAATGATCAGAGAGTAGTCCAGTACCAAAGTTCCAAGAAGTAAAAGTACTATGGAACGGAGACCCTCGACAGACCGTTGTGCTTGGAACGGTCCGTCGTACCTGTTCGTTGAGGGTAATGAAGAAAGCAGCAGGAAAATTTGTGAAGTATGTGACGACGGAGGCCATGACGGCCCATCGTGACCACTACGGTCTGTCACGAGGTCCGTCGACTCAGACGCGTATGGACAGATTTTCAGTAACTAGAATCAATCTTTTGTTAGGTTTTTGTTTTTATTACAAAAAGTTCAAAAAACCTCGATTTTGGGGTTAGAGTGTTCGTTAGACTTTTCGATAATTTTTAGTTCTCTTGTTCAAGTATTGAAGAACTAATTTCAGAAATTGATACACTTTTTCTGGAATTGATTGTTGGTGCTTTTGTTGATTAATCAAGTGAATTTCTGGATTTTCTTCTTTCTCATTAAAGTGAGTGCATCAATTCTTATATTAAATATATGAATAGTGTGATTATGACCATGGGTAACTAAACTCCATAACAAGGGTTGTGGGAACCATGGGTGAATAATGAGGTAAAATCTAACTAAAATAGCAATTCTAAAATAGTGTCTTGGATGTATTGATAATTCATTCATTTAGAATACTTTTTAACAGATGGCCAACGTTAGAACTCGTCTTAATGCTACTTGCCGGACTTAGGAGGTAGATAATAGAAAAAGAATTATCAACATAGATTTACTGTACACTATCTAATAGGCTAGTGTCTGTTGGTACGAGGTAATAACTTAGTCAAATATCTAATACAATGCTTAATATGAGGTAAACGTAAGGGTTAGTATAGAAACACACGTAGCCGGACCAAGGTGTGGATTGAAATTTTCTATATGTCGGACCAAGGATTTAGAGATACGTAACTTATCACTTTACATGCAAGATACTAGGAAAGAATTGTTATAGTTAGAATTATCAAGTAAGGAACCTGTGGGGAACACTTAAGCCCTAGTTACTTTTATTAATTGATTATTCTCCGAGATTTGTATCTATTAGTTGTTTAATTTAAATTAGTTGATTATTTTTATTAATTTAGAAATAAAAACCCCTTTTTTGTATTTTGTTTTCTAGGGAAATAGTTATTTAGTCAACTATTTCTCTAGAAAACAAAAGACAAAAAAAGGGGTTTTTATTTCTAAATTAATGAAAATAATAAACTAAATTAAAGTAAACAACTAACAGATTTAAATCTCGGAGCTTAATCAATTAATAAAAGTAACTAGGGCTTAAGTGTTCCCCACAGGTTCCTATCTTGATAATTCTAACTATAACAATTCTTTCCTAGTATCTTGCATGTAAAGTTATAAGTTATGTATATCTAAGTCCTTGGTCCGACATCTAGAAAATTTCACTCCGCACCTTGGTCCGGCTACGTGCGTTGCTATACTAACCCTTACCTTTACCTCATATTAAGCATTATATTCAATATTTGACTAAGTTATTACCTCACACCAACCGACACTAGCCTATAAGATAGTGTACACTAAATCTATGTTGATAATTCTTTTGATATTATCTACCTCCTTGGTAAGGCAAGTAGCATTAAGGCGAGTTCTAACGTTGGCCATACGTTAAAAAGTCTTCTAAACGAAAGAATTATCAATACATGCAAGACACTATTCTAGAATTCCTATTTTAGTTAGATTTTACCTCATTATTCACCCATGGTACCCACAACCCTAGTTATGGAGTTTAGTTACACATGGTTATAATGACACTATTCATATATTTAATATAAGAATTCATGCGTTTACTTTAAAGAGAAAGAATAAAATCCAGAAATTCACTTGATTAATCAACAAAAACACCAACATCAATTCCAGAAAAAGTGTATCAATCACTGAAATTAATTCTTCAATACTTGAACAAGAGAACTAAAAATTATCGAAAAGTCTAACAAAAAGTCTAACCCCCAAAATAAGGTTTTTTGAACTATTTATAATAAAAACAAAAACCTAATAAAAGAAGGATTCTAATTACTGAAAATCTGTCCAAACGCGCCTTAATCGACGGACCTTAGTGGTCACGACGGACCGTCATGGCCTACGTCGTCCCATACTTCATAAATTCTTCTGCTGCTTTCTTCATTATTCTCAACGAACAGGTATGACGGACCGTTCCAAGCACGACGGTCCGTCGAGTGTCTCCGTTCCATAATACTTTAACTTCTTGGAATTTGGATACTGGGACTACTCTCTGATCATTACGACGAACCAGCAGGACAGACCGTCGTGTCTATGACGGTCCGTCATGGACTTCCGTAATCCCACACTAGGTCAGACTTCCCCATCTTCCTTCAGCAGCTTGTCTCCTCACTACGATGCCACATACGGACCGTCACAGACTCGACGGACTGTCATAAGCTTCGTAGGTGGTCTCTTCTGCATTTCTCTCTCAAAAACTTCTGCGTTCATCTTTGGACAGATTTCCTGCAAATAAGGAGAAACTTACGTAAAAATCAATGCAAAAAGGCTTTTGGACACACACTAAACTTAAGAAAAAAACATTAAAAAATCATGAAACCACGGTACATCAAGACACCACACCTATAGTTGATCTTTCCACTCTTGAGGTCGAGGCCGCTCTGTCCTCTCCTTCTGTCGAGCCTTCAGGTATATTTAGGCCTTGTTTTGTGACATCTGGCCCATTTTGTGCACCCAATTATTTTTTTTTCTGAAACAACTATATGAGGAGATTCATTATGAGTTGGGAAGAATTACGTCCAGTCCCACTATTAGATTAACACTTATTTGAATATTTACGTGCCATCTTTTATGAATTATCTGAATTTAACCTCTTTTCATGTTTAATTAGTTCATGGATCTAGAACTTATGGGGCACCAAATGTTTTTCTGAGAAAAATATATGGATACCTCTGTAATGAGTTGGGGAAGCATTACATACAGTCCCGACATTTTTTTCAAGAATATTTGTCCATTTTGAGCAAACTTTTATGAATCACCCGAATCTCGTCACTTTTGTTGTCTTCTCGCCCATGGATTTGACGTTTTTGTGGCACCAAAATTCTTTTCTAGAAAAACTATTTTAGGACCTCTGTACTTATTTGGGAAAAAATTATGTACAATCCAACCATTTGTTCATGTATATATTCAAATTTACGAGCAAACTTTGAAGAATTACCAAAAATTCACTATTTTGCGTATGTATTAGCCTATGGATCTGCCGCTGTTAGGGAAAGCTAAAATTTTCTAACAAACACTTTATGAGGACCTCACTAATTAGTTTTAAATGCATTTCATACTGTTCTGCTATATTTTCACACATTTACGAGCTAATTTATACGAATTATCCGAATTTCACAATAATTCTTGTGTATTAGCCTATAATTTTGGGGCTTTGGGGGAACCAATTTTTTGGTTGAAAAATTTATATTAGTACAACTTTAAGTAAAATCCCTCCATTTTTTCATGCCATATTTTTGTATTTACGAGAAAACTTTAACGAATTACACGAATTTCACCTTTTTCATGTGCAAATTAGCTTGTTGATGTGCCTCTGGGGCACCCAATTCTTTTCCTCGTAGAACTAAATGAGGACATCTGTAATGAGTTGGGAAAACATTACATACAATCCCGTTGGTTTTTACACACACTTTAACATTTATGATCCAACTTTTACAAATTATCCGAATTTAGCCATTTTCATGTATATTAGCCCATTCATCTGACACTTTTAGGGCAGTAAAAAGTTTTTCTGATAAAATTATATGAGGACTTCCATAATAATTTGAGAAAGCATTACGTAAAATCCCATTATTTTTAAAGCATATTTTTCATTTACGAGCCAATTATACAAATTACCTGAATGTCACCATTTTTGTGTGTATTAGTCCATGGTTCTGGCGCCTTGGCGCACCAACATGTATTTTTGAAAAACTATAATAAGAACTCCACATGAGTGTACATAAATTTTCATCGTTTTGTCCACAAATATTTTCCTATTTATAAGTCAACTTTTATAAGTTATTCAAATTTTGTGATTTTTCATGTGTATTTGCCCATGGATATTGCACCTATGGAGAACCCAAAAAAGTTTAGAATAAAAATTATACGATGACCTCCATAATGAGTAGGTGAAACATTACGGATAGTCCCGGCATTTTTTTCACACATTTATAATCGACTGTATTCCAAATTACCTGAATTTCATCAATTTTCTTGTGTATTAGACTATTGATATTGCGCCTTTGAAGCACCCAATTTTTTTTCTGAAAATACTACATGCGAACCTCTATAATTATTAGGGGAAGAATTATCGAAAATCCTCCAATTTTTTCATGCATATATTCGTATTTATGAGCCAACTTTTATGAATATCCTGAATTTCGCCCCTTTTAATTGTGTGTAATAGCCCATAAATCTGGTATCTTAGGGGAGCATCCAAATATATTTTCTAAGAAAACTATTGGAAGACCTCGATAATGATTTTTTGAAGCATTCCCTATAGTCCCGCCGTTATTTACGCATATATTTGCATTGACTAGTCAAATTTTACAAATTACCCTAATTTATTCATTTTTCATATGTATTACCCATAGGTCTATTGCCTTGGAGACACAAAATCTTTTTCAGAAAAATATACAAGGACTTTCATCATGAGTTGAAAAAGCATAACGTACTTTCCAACCATTTATTTCACGAATATTTTCGCATTTACGAGCAAACTTTTACGAATTTACCTAATTTTACGATTTTTTCATGTGTATAAACCGATGAATTTGATACCTTTTGGGAGTCTGGTTTATTTTTTTAAAAAAAATTATATTAGGACCTCTGTATTGAGTTAGAAAAACATTATGTACAGTCCCACCATTTTTTCATGCATATTTTCGACTTTATGAGCCAACCTTTTTAAATTACCCAAATTTTGTTGTTTTTTTTGTTTAGTAGCACATGTATATGACACCTTTCGGTCACTCAGATTTTTTTTTGTCTAATAAAATTGTATGAGTCTCTATTATGAGTAGAAGCATTACATATAGTCCCTCCATTATTTTAAGCAAATTTTTCACATTAATGACCCATCTTTTATAAATAACCTAAATTTCACCATTCTTTGTGAGTATTAACCCAATGATCTAGCGCATTGGGCCCCTAGAATTATTTCTGAAAAATTTATATGAGGACCTACGTAATGAGTTCGGAAGCATTACGTACAATTCCATCATCTTTTCATACATATTTTCGCATTTGCAATTTTGTTAATACAAATTACTCGTATTTCCTTTTTTTTTGAGTACCAATAGTTATGGCGTCTTTAGGGAACCTGAATATTTTTCTCAATAAACTATATGAAGACTTCCCTCATGAGTTGGGGAAGAATTATATACAATCCCACTATTTTTAATGCATATTTTCAAATTTACAAGCCAACTTTTACGAAATACCCTAATTTCGCCATTTTTTTGCTTCTTAGCCCAAAAACCTAGCGCCTTTGGGCTACCCAATTTTTTTTCTGAACATACTATATGAGGACCTCCAATGAGTAACAGAAGAGTAACATAAGTCCCACAATTTCTTACACGTATTTTTGCATTTACGAACCAATTTTTAAAAATTACTCAAAATATATCATTTTTCATGTCTATTAGCCAATGGATTTGACACTTTTGAGGTACCCAATTTATTTTCTGGAAAAGCTATATGAGTAACTCCTTAATGAATTGGGGAAACATTACACGTAGTTCCACTATATTTACATACATATATTCGTATTTACGAGTCAAATTTTATGAAATATCCAAATACACCATTTTCAATTCTATTAAACCATGGATCTGGGGCCGTGAACACCTAAAATTTTTTGAAAAGTTATATGAGTGACTCCATCATTAGTTGGAGAAACATTACCTAGAATGTAATTATTTTTATCACGCAAATTTATGAACTTATGACCAAACTTTTACCAATTACTTGAATTTCACCATTTTTCGTGTGCATTAGTCCATTAATCTAATGCCTTTAGGAAACCCAAAATTTTATTCTGAACAAACTCTATAAGTACCTCTGTAATGAAATGGGAAAGAATTATATTTTCGCTTTTACGAGTTAACATATATGAATTACCCAATTTCACCATTTTTCGTGTGTATTAAATCATGGATCTGGGGACTTAGGCACCCAAATTTATTTTTCTTAAAACACTACAAGAGGGAATCTATGATGAGTTGGAGAAGCGGTATGTAGAGTCACAAAATTTTTTTAGCGCATACTTTTCACATTTACGAAGCAACCATTACGAATTACCCAAATTTAACTATTTTTGTGTGTATTAGCCCATAAATTTTTTCCTCCTTTAGGGTACCCAAAAATAGTATTAGAAAAAACTATATGAGGACCTCTGTATATAGTTGAGGAATCATTACATATTGTTCCACGATTTTTCACATTTGTTTAGCATTTACGAACTAACTTTTATGAATTACCCAAGTTTCACCATTTTTCGTGTGTAATTAACTCACGGATCTAATGCAATTGGGGAACCGAAAAACTTTTTCTATAAAAAACTATATGGGACCTCTGTAATGAGTTTGTGACGAATTATGCATAGTCCCGCCCATTTTTTCACACAAATTTGACATTTACGAGCAAAATTTTATGACTTACCAAACTTTCGCCATTTTTAAGGTGTGTTAGACGATTGTCATAACACTTTTAGGTCACCAATAAACTTTTTATAGAAAAAAATATATGAGGACCTTCATAACTATTTTGGGAAGCGTTGTGTACAGTCCACGTTTTTCACGCATATCATCTCCTTTACTAGCTAACTTCTTTGAATTACCCAAATTTTTCAACTTTTCATGCGTATCAACCCATGGATCTAAAACCTTTGGGTGACGGAAAAAGCATTTCTGGAAAAAATGATATGAGGATCTCTTTAATAAGTAAGGAAGCATAACATACAGTCCCACCCTATTTTCACGCATGTTTTTTCATTCACCTACAAATTTTTATGAATTACCCTAAAATTGTCATTTTACATGTGTATTAGTCCATGAATTTGACGCCTTTGAAACCCTTAAAAAAAAATTCAAAACCTATGTGAGGATCTTTGTAATGAGTTGGGAAGTATTGCATACTCTCCTAATGTTTTTTCACAAATAGTTTTGCAAATACGAGTTTCCTTCTCATATTTTACATTTATGAGCCAATTTTTACTAATTACCTGAATTTTGCTTTTTTCGTGTGCAAGCCCATGGATCTCGAGACTTTGGGGCAGATGAAATTTATTACTGAAAAAATATATGTGTACTTTCGTAATGATTTGGGGAAGAATTACATACATTCATGCCGTTTCTTTCATGCATATTATCATATTTACGAGCAAACTATTACAAATTACCCAAATTTTATCATTTTTCATGTATATATGATGATGGATCGGCGCCTTGTGCACTTGATACATTTTCTAAAAATCTATATGTGGACTTCCATAATTAGTTGAGAAAGAATTATGTACAATATTATTATTTTTTACTAGCACATTTCACATTTACGAGCAAACTTTTACAGAATATCCAAAGTTTTACAGTTTTTATGTTTATTAGCCCATGGATCTAGAGGCTTTGGTGAACCCAAATTCTTTTCTATAAAACATATATGAGGACCTCTATAATGAGTTAGGAAAGCATTATGTATAGTGCCACGATTTATTCATGTATATTTTCGCATTTACAAGTTTTTTCAAAAATTTTGCTGTTTTTCGTGTTTATTGGCCCAAGGATCTTGCAGCATTGGGGCACCCAATTTGTTTTCCTCTGAAAACCAATATTAGAACCTCTGTATTTAGTTGGGGGAAAATAACATGTAGTTTAACCATTTTCACGCATTTATACCTCCTTATACCTCTAGGAAAGTCTTCAAAATGGATTTCTTTACTCCAATAAATCCCAGGAAAATTCTAAATAAGGTAATCATCCCCTCCTTATACCTCTAGGAAAGTCTTCAAAATGGATTTCTTTACTCCAATAAATCCCTGAACAATCTCGTTTCCATATTTTAATCCATCATTTTCTTCTCTCTCACAACCCGAGGGCAAAACCCTATGAAAAAATTCAAAGTAGAACACTCAATTCAAGATTCTTTTGATCTTTTGAAGATTCTTTTTCAAGGAAAGTCTTTCTTCGGGAATTTAATTCTTTCCCACTCAAATTCCTCCGTACAATTATGAATCACTAATGAATATCATAATTATTCGCCATTGAATTTAAGAAACTAATTCAAGAAATATCAAGAAATGTTTTCTTGATTGTTCTCCTTCAAGATAGGGTTTGAGACTACTAATCAAGTTATTCTTTAATAACGTTGTTCATCCAGATAGGTAAGTCTATCATTGTGTTGTACTAGTTTTACCTCATGCCCTATAACTACTTTCATATCAATAAAAGAGTAATTTGGAATTCTTTCCCTCGATTTCTGTATTCTTGAGATAAGTTGATTTTGAGTTCTTGAGTTCATGTTTCTTTTATAAATTCTATTTCTAATTATTCATATGGTTGTTGAGTTTATTTTTTCATGACTATATTTCAGCATGAACCCTATTTTGTGTTTCAAATTTTTGAAGGTTTTTTTCAAGCCAACACTTTAGTTTCAAACTGTCTTTTTGAGAAAGTTAAGATGAGTTTTGAGGAAGAGTGACTAAAACATGATTAGTATGACATTCGAGTACCACATCGATATTTAAGTTGTATGGTATCTAGTTATATCATCAATGTTTAAGCAATATGATATCTAGTATGACATTGATATTTATGTTGTATGGTATCTAGATATCCTTTCAATGTTTATGCAATATTACTTCTCAAGTCATCAATGATCATATCACAATATGATTTTGATGTATTTTTGAGAAAGTGTTTTAAGTATGAATTTAGCAAGGGCTTAAGATAACTAAGAATTCAAATATATTAGTTTTTACATTGATAAAAGCGAAACTTTGATTTCAAAATGAGTGATGAGTTCAAAAGATATTTTAAGAGCAATTACCTTTTTTAAGTGAGTAGTTTGAGCGTTTATCACAAAGCATACGGAACATTATGTTTTTTATATATATGAGCAGGAGTATATGCATTATTGAGAGTACTATTGAGCATTGCTATGTGGAAAATTCATACAACTCACAACCCCCATAAACCATGTATGTCAACATGGGTAAAGAATTACACTTTTTAGATGATTCCTTATGATCTTTAAGCATAACTTAGTGGATCTTCAAAGTTGAGTTATTTGCCCCGAAAAAGTATAGGAATGTCCTTGCAGCATCATCGAGACTATGTATCATCACATAGCTCATAGTGATTGTTTTCGATTAGGGAATCTCATAATAGAGTTTTATATATCAATTACTATTTTGAGTTTGGAAATTAAAAAGTATTTTGTAAAGCTTTAAATGATTTAACTCATCCATTCTTTACATTCAGTTGAGTATATATCGATATATATAGTATTTCATTCATTCTGTTTTATTGTTATTTAGTTGTATTACATACTCTTATATTCAATGTATTGATGTTATTCGACCTGTTTCTTTTAATGATGCAGGTACAAATTCTTAGGATACTTACCAGTGGTTTGTTGAGATCATTTCATGAGCTTTTAAGTTAGACCTCCCTGCTTTTGGAGGACTCCAATTTTTATGAGTTGTTACCAGTAGTTCTCTTGAGAAGTCGCAGGTCTTGCCCCAACACTCATCCTTGTATACATCAGAGGCTTCATAGATAAACAGTTTTGGAGATTTTTTCAGTTTCAGATATTTTATTTAAAACATATGTTTATACATAGTATATATAACAATGTTTTGTGATTTAGTAAAAAAAATTAAGAGTTTCCTTCAATTTGATGCTTTTGTATGCTTGAGTTAGTCTTCCGCTTGTACTCATCAAGGATGAGGGTTCACTTGAGACCGAGAATGGTTCTTGAGTGCCGGCCAGGTTCAGGGTGTAGGTTCGGGTCATGACGGTGTCACCATCTTTTTTCACGCATATTTCACCTTTACAAGTCATCTTTTTAGAATATTCTAAATTTCATCATTTTTATACTACATTAACCCATGGGTCTGTCACCTTTGAGGTATACAAAAATTTTCCTTAAATGATTATATGAGGACCTACATAGTTAGTTGGGGAATCATTACGTATAATGCCACCATTTTTTGTGCAAATTTTTGCATTTACAAGCAACTTTTTACGAATTATCAATATTTCACCATATTCGGGTGTGTTAGCCAATAGACATAGAACCCTTGGTTAATTTCTGGAAAATCTATATGAGGACCTTTGTGATGAGTTAGGAAAGTACTATGTACAATACTGTCTTTTTATCACACAAACATTCCTATTGAAGATCCAACTTTTACAAGTTACATGAATTTTCCATTTTTTTTCGTGTGTATTAGCCTATGAATCTGCCGCCTTTGGGGCATCCAATTTTTTTTTTACAAAAGTATCTGATGACTTCCGTAATGAGTTCGGGAAGCATGAAATACCTTCCAACAATTTTTTCAAGCATATTTTCTCATTTCTGAGCTAACTTTTACGAATTACCAATATTTTGTTGTTTTGTGTGTATTAGCCCATGGATAAACCGCCTTTGGGTCTCTCTATCTTATATTTCGTAAAAACTATATAAGGACCTCTGAAATGGGTTAGGGAATCATTACATACAATGTCACCATTTCTTTCATACATTTTTTTGCATTTACAAGTCAACTTTTACAAATTACCTCATTAATTAAAATATTTGAAAATTTCAAAAATCTATCAATAGAGACCATGATCTCTTATTCTTACTAATTTAATTAGATATTTTCATGTTAAATAACTATAAATAAAATTCATGTGTTACTTTCTTCAAAATGGAACGAAAATTCAGTTTTAATGTAATCTGGTACCAGTTCCTATAGTGCCATCCACAACCCGTCGAACGACCCATGGATCGTAGGTCATGTCCGTGATTGGCCAAGCATGTCTTTCCAGGTGCTCAAGTTCTATTACTTATTCAATAGTCTAACAAGATGGACCTCCATGCAATGAATGAACCGTAAATAAGTTTTGTAGTTGAGTTCCCAACATAGGGAGATTTTGAGGCCGAAATTTGAGGAACACTATAAGGATCCACAGACCGTCAATTGGACCCCAACCCGTAGGTGGGTCCTGTCATTGGGTATCCTCATTTTTTAGTCTTTGAAACAAAATGACAGACAACCAGGAAGGTTCGTTGGTCAAACCAGATACTCTAGCTCGTCAACACTGTTGGGTCTACAATTACTTTTAGGGCTTTTTTGTCTATTCCTAATTGTTCTCTCAAATTTTTAAAAGAATAACAAGCCCTCCTTACAAAAATATTTGTGTTTCTATAAATCTTGAATAAGAAGGAGTCAACCTAAGTTTTCAAGTCAAGCCTCGAATTCCACCATTGATGACACTATTTTACTTTAAAGTGTGGATTTTTTATTCATAGAGCCCTTTCCTCATTGGAGTTCCTAAATTCTCCAAGTTACAAAGTTAAAAATCCCTAATTGAGTTAGTTTTTTCCTCATTTCATGGGTTCTTTTTAATGTTTATTTATTTGATTGATTTATGACCTTTTATGGATGAATGGATATAATCTTATGATTTTAAGATGAATCCCCACGAACCCATGCTTAACCTATGTATTCTAGATATTGATGATTGGATGTTAATTTTAAACTACGAAAGGAAAGTTATGAAATTATGAATGTTCTTATGGAATTGATGAAATGATGTAGAGTGCTTTGAAATTAAAAGCCTATGCGTCGTCGTTGTAGCTAAATTTTATAAAAGGATTACTCACATAACTACATCATCCATGAATATGAATGACTTTTTTCACATAAAGCATTCTAATGTTAAAAGGTCTTCTCACCTAAAATGAATCAAAGATAATGAGTTATTCTATGAATACTAGCTTGGTTTGGTTACTTAGTTTTACCTTTCCATGGACAAAATATGACTTATCTTGAAATGGAAGATTACATCACCTTTATTGGATAATATAAGAATATTAGAAAATAACTATTCTATGGGATTTACGCTTAGCACTGAGAGGATATTGAGACGGGAGCTCTTCCATTATTAGAGTTGAGTTTCTAGAAGCAATATATTTATTCCATACCTGTTTGCCCTCATAGTATGATTTTATTAGATAGGCATTACATAGTGGACCCACATAAGCTAGAAGTGCATGGTCTTTCTGTGCCAAGTAGGACACCCTTTCAGATGTGGGAAGAAAATGGATTTGTGTTGATAACTCACATTGTCTTATATGTCGGATAAAGGTAAATATCCCACAATAAAGAATTAATGTTACTTCAATAAGTATCTTAGATTTTACTTAAGATGATGTCCATTTGCATTGACCATGTTTCAGGAATTATGTCTTTTAGTTCTTTTATTTTCATGCTTTATTTTTGTTATTGGCCGTTATGGAAATACCCTTATGGAAATACCCTTTCTCATGTTTTCGAATGTTTTATGCTTGTCTTTTTTACTTAGATCATAGTTTGTACTAATACATAATCTTATCTACATTTCACCAAATGTAGTGTTCGACAACCAGGGTTCCTAGTTTGGTGGCTAGAGTTTTCCTAGGAGATTCAAAGCTTTGGTGACTTCTCAAGCTTTGAGGACCGGACATTTTTTGTTTACAATCTTTCCTTGCTTTCAGGTTTGGAACTTGATGTATGGGCTACGTGTAGATAAAATCTTATATCTACATGGAACTAAGATAATGTTTGGATTTAAGCTTTTCTTTATAAAACTCAGCTAGGTTAATACTGCCTATTAAATCTCTTTGTTGTACTATCTTGGATGATGAATGCTAAGTTAATTGTATGGGGCCTCTCGAGGTCTTATGCCCTAGTTACGCCTACGGGGCATCATTGGGTCATGACAAACTTGATAATCAGAGCACAAGGTCTAGAGAGGTCTTTGGAAGTCTCATAAGCTACATCGAGTAGAGTGTTCTTCTGGAGCACTAAACACACCTAATTTATGAATAAGAATCAATAAGATGTTTAAGAAACTCCATTTCATTCATCACTCTACAGTCATGTGATAGAGTTTAACCCTATAATGCCTCTCTCCTAATACTTGTCTGATGTTCTACATGATATAACTACTCGACGGGCATATTCTAGAAGAAATGCGAATCAAGAGGCTCCTCCTCAAGATTCTCAACTTTTGATTGATCCTTTGGCTGAGAAATGACTAATGCAGATTTTAGGGTTGCTTTTCTAGTATTGTCTCAAGCCATGATGCCACAATACAATAAGGAGGTTGCAGTATCTGTGAACCCAAATATGGGTACAGTGACATCTAGAGTAAGAGATTTCACTAGAATGAATCCTCCAAATTTTATAGTTCTAAGGTTGAGAAATATCCTTAAGAATTCATTGATGAAGTTTACCATGTGTTAATGATCATGAAAGTGACGCCAGTAGAAACGGTTGAGTTGGACGCTTACCAACTTAAGGGTGCTACAGAAATATGTTTCAACCAATGGAAAGAAACGATAGCGGAATATGCATGTCATATTGAATGGGAAAGGTTCAAAGATTCTTTTATTGGTATGTTCTTTCCCCTTGAGATGAGGGAGGCAAAGGTTATTGAATTTATCATACTTTATCAATGAAGTATGAGTGTTAAAGAATATGCTTTGACGTTCACACCTTTTCCTACATATTCTCCTACTATGGTTGCATGGACATTTCTCATCTCATGGTTCATGATCAACAAATCGAAGAGAATAAACTTAAGGAATGGTATACGAAGGCAAAGAGTACTAAAACCGGTGATAATAAATTCTCACATTCAAGGTCCATGGTCATGGTCCTTCTAACTTTAAATAATGGTTTTCTGGCCAAGGTTCCTCCAATGTTTTTTCTAAGTTCAACAAAGATAAAGTGACTAACCCTAAGCCTCAAGAAGGATATGGTGGTGTATCTTCGCGGCCGATGTCTACTTGTTCTAGGTGTGGAAAGAAGCACGAGGGAAGTGCTTATCTGACATATATGATTGCTTTAGTTGTGGTAAAAGTGTAACTAAGATGAGGGATTGCCCGATGCTGAGGAGTAAAGTAAGAGAGGGTAAGAAATCTCCCCTTACTGGTTTGGGTTCCAGTGCTCCCAAAAAAACCGATTCTATGCACTTCAAACACATTAAACAAGAGTGTTATCTCAATGTAATTACTGGGATGTTAAAAATTTTCAACTTGATGTTTATGATTTACTCGACCCCGGTGCTACCCTGTGTTTTGTGACATCATATGTTTTGATGAGGTTTGATATCTTTCTGTAGTTGTTTTTAGATCGATTTTATGTCTCTACTCCTATTGGTGATTTTATTATGTCTAAGAAGGTGTATAGAAAGTGTATTTATCCTTGTCCCATAGAGTCACTCTTGTTGACCTTGACATGATAGATTTTAATGTTATCCTTGGTATTGATATGTTTCATGGATGTTATGTCTCTATTGACTGTAGTCTCATGTAGTCAAGTTTAGTTCCAAATGAGCCTGTTCTAGAGTGGAAAGGGGAAAATTCAATGCATAAAGATATGATGTCTCTTGTCTTAGATCTAGAAATATGATTTCATGATGGTTGCATATACCATCTAGTTAAAAAGATGAATACACATATACCATAGTTAATGAGTTTTCTTAAGTGTACCAGATGCTTTACTTGATATTTCTCCAAAAATGGAAATAAACTTCAACATTGATCTTGTCCGAGATACGCTACATATATCTATTCCTCCTTACCGAATAGCTCCAACAAAACTCAAGGAATTAAAGGAGTAATTGAAAGATTTATTTTATAAGGATTTCATCCTACCAAGTATCTCTTCATGGGGTGATCTAGTTTTGTATGTCAGATAGAAACATGGTTCTCTTCATATGTGTATTGACCAATGTCAGTTGAACAAAGTTACCATTAAGAATAAGTAACCTCTCTCAAGGTTAGATTATTTGTTTGATCAACTTTAAGGATAAAGCTACTTCTCTGATATTGACATACAGTCAGGTTATCATCAATAGAGGGTGAAGGAAAATGACATTCCAAATATGACCTTTCGACCTTGGTGTGGTCATTATGAATTTCTGATGATGTCATTTAATTTGACTAATGCTCCGACAACGTTTATAGATTTGATTAATAGGGTGTCTAAGCAATACCTTGATATGTTTGTTAATGATGATATATTTGTCTATTCAAGGAGTAAAGACGAGCATACCAATTATTTGAGGACTGTGTTGCATTTCCTTAAGACCAACTACTCTTTGCAAAGTTTACTAAATGTGATTTTTGGCTAATATTCGTGGCTTATCTTGGGAATATTGTTTCCGATAAGGGTATTGAGGTAGATCCTAAGAAGACTGGTGTGATTAAGAGTTGTCCTAGACCACTAATTTTTCGAATATTGGATGTTTCTTGGGTCTAGACGGTTACTAAAAAGGTTTGTGGAAGGACATTCTTCGATAGCTTGTCCACTGATGACATTGACTCAGAATAAGGATAGTACATATTGTCCGAAGAGTGTGGAAAGTGTTTTCATGAATTGAAAGACATACTTACTTCCTCTCAAGTGTCAACGTTAAGGAAAGGAACATATGGTTTTGTTATTTTTTTATGCCACAAGCATTGGGTTAGGATGTGTCCTTATGCAAAACAGAAAATTCGTTGCATATGTTTCAAGGAAACTTAAGATTCATGAGAAGAATTATCCTACCCATGACCTTGAACAAGAAGAAATTTTTTGCCCTAAATATTTGCAGACACTATTTATATTGTGTTCATTTAAATGTCTTTACCTGCCACACGAGTTTAAAACATGTGTTAAATCATAAAGATTTTCATCTTTACCAAAGGCGATGGATTGAATTATTAAAAGATTATGAAAGGAATGTTCTCTATCACCCCGATAAAGTTAATGTGGTTGTGGATGATCTTAGTCGATTTCACCGAAAATTAATGCTCAGATTGAGGAAAAAAAAAAAGTTAGATTGAGATGTTCATAGATTGGCCTGTGGGTATTCGGTTAGTTTTCTCTACCAAGGGTGGTGTTGTGGTACACAATAGTTAAGAATTTTTTTTTGTGGTTTATGTGAAGGTCAAGAAAGGTCTTGACCCAATTTTAGTTGAATTGAATGAAGCGGTGCTTAATAAGCCTGTTAAGATTTTTTTTCTAGGGTGAAAGAGGGTCGATTGTTTTTATCTAACACCACTCCCAGGCAGTGTACAAACACTTGTAAGCTTCACCCTTAACACTCACAAATTTGGATAAGTATAGCAATACTTAACTAAAGTTTTTCTTAGGTAGTAATAAAAATAACAAAATAGCCAACGTACGGGAAATCTTCCCAACCTTTTATTAATATCAAATCAACAAAAGAAAATGCTTCACAAGTTCTTCTAAGGAAAGAAAACATTTTTTTCTGCCTTAGACGAATTTCCACCCTATATAAAAATTATGCACAAGGCAATTACACCAGTTACATCGGCGGTTCCATCTGACATGTGTCTAGAACTTGTCCTTATAGAATTCAAACGAAGTTCCAACACTTAATACTCTAATAAATAGAATATCTTCAATTTTTCAAAATACATTCTAACACATAACCGAAATTTACCATTACAACACTTAGAATATTTCAACATATTCCAATACTAAAATATTTCACCTTATTCCAACACATAGATCTATTTCAGCCTACTTCAACACTTAGAATATTTCAGCATGCTTCAAACACTTAGTTATATTTCAGCTTTTGTATTGACAAAGTAAAATCCATGGCCTTGCCTTGTCAAGCCAACACTCCGCCTTGTATTGCCGACAATTCTACCTACACGTAAGTCGTGTGCGTCCAAGCTGCGTTGCCATCACTCAAGAATCTTGAAATCTTTGATGTTCACTAACTCTTAGTTGCATTAGCTGCACTGTTTTGTCTACATACATGCCAAGACCAGTTCCCAAATCCCTGCCATGCCTACACGTAGTTAGATAAAGTAGTTTACCGGCCTAACAGACCACCCACAGAACTTGAACTCGATGTCCTCATCGTGACTATTTTGAGATAGTAATTGATTTGAGCATTGAACTGCCATAAGTCCTTCGCTTTCTCCAAACTACATCAATCACACTCTTGCCTTTCCAATTAATCAAGAATTTAGTCTTCGTATTCTTCTTACTTGTGCCCATAACCTGGTGATTAAGGATTTTCTCTATTTCAGCATCAAACTGTGTTAATACTGATTGAGCAGCCCTCTTTGACCTGTTCCTATCTAGATCGTCTACATCTGCAAAGTAATGTTCAAGAAACTCACATGGAAAGTGAGATGAGTCTTTAACCTTTTTCGAAGATTTAATATATAAAAAACTTCACCCACTCATTTCACCTTTTTGAATGGACCATCATACTCTTAGGAATCAAACCACGATGTCTAGTCTTACTTGCAATATGTTCCCAGATTTGTGGAGTAAGTATGCAAAACACATTCTCACCCTTATTGAGCTCAACTGAGTGACGATATTGGTCAACATACTTTTTCATGCTCAGCTAAGCCTTGCGCAGGCTGTCTTGAGCCCCAGATAATATCTCAAGTATGTCCATTCCAGCTTTGTATGTTGCTGGACACTTCCCATGATTTTTAGACAACAACATCCAATAGCGTCATAGTTTGTTTTCCTAAAATGATTTCGACAAGGCTAATTTCTTTTGCAGACGACTTGCACAGATTATAAGAAAAATGTTCAATGTAAAACAATGCAACCCAGTTCCGTTGACTTGTTTTCATATAATGCCTCAAATACTCTTCTATTAAGTGATTAATCCTTTCTGTTTATCTGTTTGTTTGTGGATGATTTGTAGTAGAAAATTTTAACTCAGTCCCCATCATATTGAACAAAGTTGTCCAAAACCTACATGTGAACCTTGTATCCCTTTCATTCACAATATCACCCGAAACACCAAAGTAATAAACAACATAAATAGAAAAAAGCAGCAGCAATCTCAGATGAACACAATTCAGGTGCAACAATGAAGACAACATATTTTAAAGACTTGTCTACAACCACCAATATCGTTGCTTTGCCTTTTACCTTAGGAAAACTAGAAATGAAATCCATGCTTATCGACAACCAAGGCCTTTGAGGAATAGGCAAAGGCTTCAATAAACCTGCTTCCTTCTTAATTTAATTCTTGTCCACTTAATAAACATGACAAGTCTTTATGCATAACTCTATCTCATCTTCCATCTTTGGCCAGAAATAAACACGAGATAGTAGAGCCAACATCCTTTCAACACCTGCATATCCAGACCAAGTATAACCATGTGCTTTCTTCATCAAATCTTTCTGTAGTCCACCCTGATTTGGTATAATGACTCTCCCCTCTTTAAAATAGAGCAGATCATCCTCGATCCAATACCGTCTCACTGTGGCATCTTGCACTTGACCTATCCATTTAAAGTATAATTAATCATTTGCAGCACACAACCTGATTCTATCAAGAAATCAGTTTTATGATTTGAAATTGAATATACAGCAGTAAATACCTCCTTTCGACTCAATGCATCGGCCACTTGATTGTGTTTTCCTGGCTTGTTCTCCCACACAATATAATGCTCAGCCAGAAGTTCCTGCCACCATGCCTATTTAATACTCAACTTTTTCTGTGTCTTGAAAAATGTATTAGCAACGTTGTAAGTAAGTACTACAAATCGGGTTCCCATAATGTAAAGTCTCTGAACCTGCATGCAATGTACAACATCAAACATTTCTATCTATCACATGCGTCTAATATCTTCGCTCAGCAACATTCAACTTTCGACTTTCAAAGGCCACAAGATGACCTTCTTGCAGTAATACGCCTTCAATTGCTTTATCAGACGCATTAATGTGAACCTCAAATGGTAATTCAAAATTAGGCAACTTCAGTAAAGGTTAGGACACAATAGCTTCCTTCAAATTTTTAAAAGCTTCTTCACATCGCACATCTCATATCCATTTAGCATCCTTCTTCAACAAATCAGTCAAAGCCACTGCCCTTTTCAAATAAAAAAAATGAAGTTTTTGTAATAGTTACAACCTAAGAAACGACTGCAAATCCTTAACATTACCTCGTGCTTGCCAATCAACAATGGCCTGCACTTTCATAGGATTCATTTGAACTTGGTTTTTACTTACAAGATGCCCTAGAAATTTTATCTCTTATTGAGAAAATTCACATTTTTCCATTTTAACATAAAGTGTATGTTTTCTGAACAGAGACTGCACCATACTCGAGTGATTGACATGTTCATCCAATGTTCGACAATAGATAACAATATCATCAAGATAAATGACTACAAAATCATCAAGATAGTTTAACAACACATTGTCATCAAGTTGCAAAAGGTAGCCAGGGCATTAGTTAGCACAAATGGCATGAAAAGGAATTCATAAGAACCATATCTAGTTACCCACGTAGTCTTAGGTTTATCACCTTCTGCTACTCTAACCTTCCAATATCCTGCCCTACGATCAATTTTTGTGAACCAGCATGCCTGGATCAACTTGTCCATCAAATCCTCCATAAACAGAAATAGATACTTATTCTTCACATTTGCCTTATTCAACGCCCTTTAGTCTACACATATTCTCATTGCCCCATCCTGTTTCCGTTGTAACATAATAGGAGAACCATAGGGAGCCTTAGATGGTTGAATTACGCCCACATCTAACAATTCGTTCTATTGCTTATGGAATAAGCTAACTCCTTAGGAATCATATGATAATGAGCCTGGGCAGGAGCAACTGTACCTGGCAGCAACTCAATTTTAAGAGTTATATTCTTTCTTGGCGACAAAGTCTTTGGAAATTCAGGCGGCATCACGTCACCAAATTATTACAGCAACACAACCACACAATCAGGAAGCTCTACTGTAACATAAGGTTTCAATTCGACTAAGGCAGAAAGTATAGTTTCATTACCCTTCTCCTGCCCTTTATCAATTGACATAGCAAACAACAACGTTCCCCTATCTTTCTTGTTTGCAACATTACTGACTTTCCCAAACGGATGAACACCTTTCACAAATCTAGCATTGCCCTCAGTCATAATCATGATCCCTTCTAAATGTGAAAAAGGAAAAAACTAGAATTTCCTTAGAAAGTCAATACCGAGTGTCATCTCGAAATCTCCTAATGGCACCACCATTAATTTATGTTTTCCACCCAACTTCCAGTCGACATAGATACCCCATAAGCCATGCCCACAATGGCTTGTGCCTTAGCATTCACTGTTTTAACGTAGGAAGGATTATTAGTCAACTTAAGCCCTAATTCTGCAATTGTATTAACAACAATAAACGTATGAGTAGCCCCATTATAAACCATAGACGTCACATATTTTTCTTTTACCTTCATTTAAATATGAATCAATGAAGGATGTGGATTTGGAATCTTAGACGCCGATAACGTTCAAATATACTTCTTGAATAGAAATATAAATGATCTTATGAAATATATTTACTTAACTATGAGTCGGGGTCGATCCTACAGAGGATATGGAAGAATATTATCAATAGCAAATATTTAACTCTATAGTCGATATATAAAAATGGGGGGTTTTAAATTAAGAAAAATAAAAGAAAAAAATATTTATTTATATCAAAATTAATAAAAATAACTAGGAATGTGTTCCCCATAAGTTCATAACGCGGTAATCCTAGTAGTAGCAATTCTTTCCTAGTGTAATACATGCAAAGTGATAAGTTAGGAATCTCTAATTCCTTGGTCCGGCAACTAGAGAATTTCACCCCGTACTTTGGTCCGACTACGTGTGTATAATTTATTAATCCTTACCATTACCTCATATTAGACATCATAATCGTTGAATGACCTAGTTATTACTTAGCAACAATCTACACTATCTTATTAGATAGTATCCCACTAAATTTATGTTGATAATTTCTTTCTTATTAACTACCTCCTTTGTCCGGCAAGTAGCAACAAGGCGGGTTCTAAGTTGGCCGCTGTTAAAAAGACTTCTAAACGAAAGAATTATCAATACATGAAAAAACATTTTTGAGAATTGCTTAATTACTACACATACGTTGTTAATCGCTCATGGTTCCCACAAACCTAGTTGTGGAGTTTAGCTATTCATTATCTCAAAACATAATAAAAATTATTAAAATAAATATGTTTGTGTTAATTAAAAAATGTTAAGAACAATATCTAAACTATGTTTTATTAATCACGAATACAAATAAATAATAAAGGAGAAAAAAGAATAAACCAGAATTATCCGGCCTCCATGGCGTCTCTTACATTCTCCAAAGCTAGAAGAAAATTTATATTATGTCTTGTATCTTGTTTCTTTGCTTCCTAAAATAATACTTTCTATGTCCTATTTATAGATTTAGGAAACCCTAAATAAAGTAATTGAGTCCAAACAAATTAGGAAATCAAAATCCTAAAGGAAATGAATTCCATAAGTTATTTGTTGTATTTGTAATGTATTGTTGTTGCCATCTTCTAAGGAATTGGATGGCTTAGTTGCTGACACGCGGCAGCTCAAAATCAGCGAAAGAATTGAAATACTCAATTTGAGCCGCAATTTCCATATATATAAATATACTAATTTATTCAATTTAATCCATTAAGCTGTCTACTTGATTTTCTTCTTCAACCTTCCATGTTTAATTTGTATTAGTTCCAAACATCTTCATTTTCCACCAAATTAATCCTACAAATAAAATATGCAATTTAGTACATTTCATAAAATTTATGCTCAAAATAAAATTATAAATGTGAGGTAAATAATGATAAAAATTGTGTATTTTTGCCTCACATCAACACCACACACTTAAAAATTTTGTTCGTCCTCGAGCAAACGTTAAAGCTCATCTAAAAAAAAATATACTAGTCATGTCATTACTTTGATTAATACAAACTATTAGGCCATATGTCAATTTCAAATATCTAGTAGATTTCTAGATCATTATGCAATACATTCAAATAAACAACCAAACTCTAACCTCCAAATTCCAAGGAAGGACTTTGAACTAATCAAATTTAAGCTTGCTCACCTACTCTCATCAAAGAAAGTTGATAACATCACCTATCTATCATGAAACAAGTGTCCTTACAAAAAAATAGTCCACACACTAAATTCAAAAGAATTAATATAAATTAAGGACTTCATAACAAGAAAAACTCTCACACTCATAAATAAAATTCACATGTATGCACAAAGAACCATATGCTTGCCCATTATGTACATCTCCACTAATTAAGGATGCTTGAATAGATCTAAATAGGACTTTAACGGGTTGTAATGTAAGCTAGGGGACGGGTAGGAAAACTATATAATAGTGACTTTCACTTCCTTAAACACTTAGCAATTTTTAGACTTCATCACCCATATTTGCTTCTCTTTATTTTCAGCCCTCTCTTCAACAATTATTTCACAAGTAATTCTCATCATCACAAAAATGTTTTTGTCGTTATTCTTTTTTTTTATTTTCCTTCATAATAGTCACCCTCAACTTAAGTATTTACATGAGTTAAGATTCACGATGTCCTTGGAAGGACCAGGGCTATCATCAAGGTAACTTTTTTTCTGTCACATTTAAATTTTTTTATATCACGTTCTTTCAAAGAGGGATTTTAAGAACATTGTAGATATCATTGATTATATTTTTACTCATCCATCCCCTTTTCTCAGAGTTGATATTTAAAATAAGTCTATGCTATGATGCTCAAGGAAGCAACGTGCAAAAACTAGGGATACAACAAAATAGTCAAGGGAAAAATATGGCTACCAGCAAAAGGCTACAAGCTCAAAACGGCTAACTAGTGATAAAATATCTAAAAAGTCTAAAGTTTATAAGACAAATTAAAGAAATCATATTATCATCTCCTCACCAAGGCAACACTTTTTAATTTCGCTTCAATAACATGCAGGGTAGGTTGATACAAAATATGGAATAAACAAAACCTCAACACACACGGCACAAGTAACAGAGAAAAGATCCTAACAAACTATAAAATATAATAAGATATATACAAAGTCACAACCATGAACCTAGATGTCAAAAGGTTTCAATTACACTAGTAATCAAGCATACACAAGAAAGTACTACTTAAAATTAGGCCCAAATAGTAAGTATCACATAACTCAAAAGGGTCTTTTCTTTTCTCTCAAAAAATAGTAATTAAGAAAAATGTATTCCTAAAATAAATAAATAAAAGACATTCGATTCAAATGGACTATCCTCAGGAAAATAACCGTAAACAAAAGACAAGGAACCCATCCCAAAACAAATACTAAATAAAACAGTAAAAACTAGGATTTCATTCCTCCACCCCACACTTAACAAGATGCTATTTCCCCATAACATTAAATAAAATATAAAAACAAGGGTTAGGAAAACTCCCTGAGGCCTTTAGGCCTAGCTAGTAGCATATTCTCTAAATTTATATCAAGGGTCATCACCCCACACTTAAGCTCAAACATGCTCTTTTTTTGTACTCACTCTTCCCCTATCTGAAAAAAACATGAAAAAAGTGATACTGATAAAATAAAAAAATAATTAAAAGAATAAAAAATTTACCCTACTAATTGGGTTGCCTCCCATAAGCGCTTCAATTAACGTCGCGGCACGACAATATAAATTTTACTATTTATCCTTTCACTTTGAAGATATGAATTGCACCACCAATTTTGAAACAGTTTTTCTATTACGCTCAAGGGGTGGTGGTACAAAACTAAAGGTCCCAAAAAACAGATATCGCAATATGCACTTCTTGAATCATAAGTGAGACATGTAATTTCCCGATGTTGGAACAATAAATTGATGAATATAGACACAATTTTACTCCTCCATACACTCTTCTATAGGCATAAATAACTCGATGATGATAATAATAAAAAAATTAAAAATAATCCTAAGAAAAAAAAACTATAAGTTAAAATAACTAATAAAGACAACTTCTAAGTCATATCCTCCAACAGCGGCGCCATTCTTGATAACGTTCTAATATACTTCTTGAAAAGAAATATAAAAGATTGTATGCAATATATTTTCCAAACTATGAGTCAGTGTCAATCCCACAAAGAATATGGAAGAATATTATCAATAGCAAGTATTTAACTCGATAATCGTTATATTAAAATGGGGTTTTTTAAAATGAAATAAAAATAAAAGAAATAAAAATAGTTTTGAACTAAGTATTTATTCATATCAAAATTAATAAAAATTACTAGGAATGTGTTCCCCATTAGTTCATAACGCAATAATCCTAGTAATAGAAATTATTTCCTAGTGTAATACATTCAAAGTGATAAGTTAGGTATGTCTAGTACTTTGGTACGACAACTAGAGAATTTTACCCCGCACCTTGGTCCGGCTACGCGTGTAACTAACCCTTACCATTACCTCATATTAGACATCAGAATCGATGTATGACTTAGTTATTACTTCACACCAATCGGCACTATCCTATTAGACAGTATCGCACAAAATCTATGTTGATAATTCTTTTCTTAATAACTACCTCCTTGGTCCTGCAAGTAGCAACAAGGCAAGTTCTAACGTTGGCCACCGTTAAAAAGACTTCCAAACGAAAGAATTATCAATACATACAAAAACCTATCTGAGAATTGCTTAATTAATATCTATACTTTATTAGTCGCTTATGGTTCCCACACATCTAGTTTGTAGTTTAGCTAGTCATTATCTCAAAACACAATCGAAATTTATTAAAATAAATATGGCTGTGTTAATCATAAAAAGTTAAGAACAATAGTTAAACTATCTTTTATTAACCACGAATACAAATAAATAATAAAGGAGATGAAAGAACAAACAATAATTCTCCGGCCTCCATGGCGGCTCTTGCAAAGCTCCTAAGCTAGAAGAAATTTTATATTATTTCTATTATCTTGTTTTTTGGCTTCCTCAAATAATAATTTGTATGTCTTATTTATAAATTTAGGAAACCCTAAATAAAACAACCGAGTATAACAAAATTAGGAAATCAAAACCTTAAAGGAATTGAATTCCGTATATTATTTTTTGTTTCTGTAATATATTGTTGCCGCCGCATTGCAAGAAATTGGATGGCTTAGCTGCTGACACGTGGCAGCTGCAAAACAGCGAGAGAATTGAAATTCTCAATTTGAGTCACAATTTCCATAAACATAAATATATTATTTTAGTTAATTTAGTCCATTAAGTTGTCTGCTTGATTTCTTTCTTCAACCTTCCATCTTTAATTTGTTTTAGTTCCAAATATTTTTGTTTTTCTACCAAATTAATCCTACAAATATGATTTGCAATTTAAAGAAATCCATAAAATTTATGCTAAACGAAATTATAAATGTGAGGTTTATAATGATTAAAAAATGTGTATTTTTCCTCACATCAGACGTCTACTAAACATTATTAACCAATATGATTCAAAGAGAAACCTAACGGATTTGCCATAGCGGCCACAACTTCCTCTTCTTCTTCATCCTGATTTAATCTTCCAGCAAGCAAAGTATTCACTCTTTCCCTGTTCATACAAGACTTCACCAAATGAAGACCACCTCAAGTCCAGCAACCTTTCGAATTTCCATCGTTGTTCTTTGACTTGTTTTTTTTTAATTTCCTTCCTTCATTGGTGCCTTCCCTTTATCATTGGCATAGTCTTTACGATTCTACCTTTTGCAGTCCCATTTCTTCTCACTCTTATTCTTGGATTTTGAAGAAAAAGGAAAATCAGTAGGGGGTCCAGTCTTCAGGAAATCTGCTAACAAATCAGCAGCAGCAATTGCCCCTGGAAAATCTTTGACATTCTGCCTCAAAAGATCGTTTTTAGCCCATCCTTGCATACCCGCAATGAAGTTAGATATTTATCCTCATCAGACATGTTTTGAATATCTAAATCATAGAGGTAAATTCCTTAATATAATCACACACAAAACCCGTCTGCCTCATCTCTTCAACTTTTCCATTGCAAGCCAAGAGGCGTTGCTTGGAAAAAATTCATCACACATTTCATTCTTTAGCTTATCCCAGTTCTTTAGAACTCCATGTGACGCCAAAGGATTTAGGTTCCGGAATTTTAACCTTAGATGACTTTCAAAGATTTGAACTTAACATTGCCACATCACGACATAGTACAATTATCTTTGCGCGAAGGTATTCATTATCCTTCTGCAGTCCCTCCAATTGTACCTTTGTAGCCTTACAAAAATTTAGTCTAAGCCATGTGTTCGTCAACATCTCTCTAAAACACCCCATGTCCCCTAAAATTTTGTCATCATCTAGTCTCAAATTGATAATATGCATCATAAGATCCATTAATGTTGGGTCATCCATTATTTCATCAGTGATCCCAACGAAGGCTTCAACGTTGTGCACTACTTCCCGACGTTATCCATTCGTCACCATTGTTCGAACACGCTCTGATACCAATTGAAGAGGGAAATTTTATTTATCTAACACCACTCATAGGCAGTCTACAAACACTTGAAAACTTCAGACTTAAATCTCACAAATTTGGCTAAGTATAGAAATACTTAACTTAGTTTTTCTTAGGTAGTAAACAAAATAACAACACAACCAACCTATGTGAACTGTTCCCAACCTTTTATTAATATTAAATAAAAAGAGTAAAAGGATTCACAAATTTGTCTAAGGCTTGAAAACATTATTTTCTTCCTTAGACGAATTTCCACCCTATAATAATTCTTTACAAGGCAATTACAACAGTTACATCGACGGCTAAATCGGCGATTACATTTTACATATGTCTAATACGTGTCCTCAAAAAATTTAAACTAAGTTCCAACACTTAATATTCTAACAGATATAATATTTTCGAATTCAAAATGCATTCTAACACATAACCAAAATCAACCATTCTAACACTTAGAATATTGTAGGCTATTCCAACACTTACAACATTTTAGCTTATTCCAACACATAGAATTATTTTAGCCTACTTCCAACACTTCGTATATTTCATCATGCTTCAAACACTTCGTTTGATTTCACCTTTTGTATTGCCAAAGTCAAGTCCACAACCCTGACTTGTCAAGATAACACTCCTCCTTGTCTTGCCGACGATTATGCCCACAGGTTGTCTTGTGAGTCCAAGATACCTTGTCATCACTCAAGAATCTTGAACTCTTCACTGTTCACTAACTCTTAGTTGCATAGCTGCACTATTTTGTCCACATACATGCCAAAACCAGTATCCAGATCATTTCAACGCATGTATTTAGTTAGATAAAATAGTTTTTGGATCTAACAGACAACGTACACAACTTAAACTCGATGCCCTCATCGAGACTATATTGAGATAGTAATCGATCTGAGCATCAAACTGCCATAAAACATTCTCTTTCTCCCAAACTGCATCAGTTGCACTCTTGCCTTTCCAACGAATCAAGAATTTTTTAAGACACAAAAAATGACCTAGGTTAAATAGAGTCTAACATGTTTTTATTGATGGTCTAAGGTAATAAATATGTCTAATATAGGGTATAGAGGTAGTAGCTAAAGTATTAGGTTTTTGGAAGTCAAACGTCAAGGGACATCCATGATGTTCAAAAGATGTGCCTTGAAATGACCTTGATTGTCTAGGCATGTTTCGTCGAGTTTTACGTGTTCGTTTTGGTTGAAATTTATGTTGGAGGTGTTAAACTCAGAAACGATCGTATTTGGGTTTGAAATGTCCGAGAAAATTATCCACAAGGACCATCCTAGGGTCCTTGAGGAAGGACCCAACTTGGTGTCAAGGCTGTTCCAGGCAGGCCCCAAATGACGGAGGCAGTCGACGCCCAGTGGGCCAATCGGCACCCCGTCGATGGGTGTCGTCTGTAGAGACTTAGCCCGGGGGATGTAAGAAACAAAGGGCAAGACTCAGTCCCAGACCACGGACCAACAGGACGGTCCGTTGGTCAAGGGACAGCCTGTAAGTCCCTCCGTCTGTGCAGTCTATTTTCCTGCGCAGCTTTAAAGCCAAGCTAGGGGTGAATTTGTAAATTCACCCCACTTATAAATGGATGTATTGGAGGTTTATTAAGGGTATATTTAGTATTTTTAATAAGTATATAAGTATTTAACACTTAGAATATTTCATTCATCCAAACCAAAACCTCAAAATCCCTTAGAATTCTCTCAAAGTCTCCATGGAAGTCCAAATCAATGAACAGATTGGAGGTGAAGTTTTGAGTGGAAATTATGAATCAAAGTGTAGAATTAGCTTCATAAATGTATGGATATTGATCCTTGAAACTCTCTTCATTAAGGATCCTCAATTCTCAAGATGTTTTCTATGTTTTCTAAAGTTGAATTGTCCAAAGGGTTGACTACCTATATCAAGAAGGCTCAAGGCCCAATAATCAAGAGAACCAAGAACCATATTAAAAATGACTTTCTAGTTCGTACTTAAAATGGACAACTCGCAAACTTAAGACAAACTAAAAATCAAGAGTCAATATGGAAAATTATCATAATCTAGGCATGCCAATAGTGACAAAGTCACATCTATAAGAAGGACAAGGTTCCAAAAAGAGTTCCAAGTGATCAAACAATTCGTACAAGTGGGCGAGTTACACAAGTCTTTAACATCTTAAATGACAACAACACAACAATGCTAAGTGACTATAGGTAACCAAGGTACCAAGATAATCTTTCAGATAAACCAACAGGTAAAAATATTATGACTATAAGTTTATACACAAACCAGAGTTCTCTAGACAAGAAATAGTGCAACACCATTTCAAGAGTTCCAACCGTAGACCAACCAAATGTATGAAGGTCCTCCACTTGTTTAAAAAATACAATTAAATAAGTTGTTTAATTCCTATCAGTTCAATAATGTTGATGTAAAACAGGACTAAACTCCCAAAACAATAATTTTCTCCAATAAAAGCACTTTATGTCGCAACTTAATTTGAAACAAGAGATGGCAAAATAGGACATTATATATCCTTCATAAAAGATGTAGGTACCTATCTTAAGCTTGCAAATAATCAGGAAGCACCAAAAAAATTTTTTTTACAAAAAGATAAAATAAAAACTGTAACAGTTGAACAGACATGATTTCTAATTCTTGAATCTGGACAGAACTTGTTATATGTTGCATCCCATATTTCAAATTCATAACAGCAAGTTTAGAGTTTACAATAAAGATAGGAGTTTTAGGTATATGAATTATCTGTGCAAAACATATTTATTCACTGTAAACTAATCTCTATAGATTGAGACATAATTGAAATTCCAAAAACTACACATCATAGAAATAGATTTCGTCACTTACCAAGAGGGAGTGTGTTGCGTCGTATTCAAACAAAAAGGAGCTAGTTTTTCTCTTTACTTTTGAAGAAAAGCTCTTTAGATAATGTTCTAATGTTCATATACTTCATGATAGACAAAATTCACAATAGGAGGAGTGAAGATATATAGCTACAAGAGTGATCCTTGTCATATGGATAGATGTCACCAAAAGGGGCTGCCCAAAAAGCATAGATATATAACTAAATTTATATACCTTATACCCACACTTCCAGTGTATATGTTAATATAATTATAAAGTTACACAAATACCCCCATACAATACTTTAAATTACAATAACACTTATGTTAAGCAAGGTTGCAAGTATCACAAAATTTTAAGTCACCAAAATGAGAATTAAACATACTATAGTAATTAAGCAACGGTGTATCGACATGAAAATATCTGTCTAGTATTTTAGGGGTGTTATAACATAACAAATCATCAATATCGCTTCAAACACATGAGCATGAGACCCTCCAACCTAAGGTGCTATTAAGGCTCACTTGAGTGAGTTATGAAGCTACCGCCTATACAACCTCTTCACACACACACTAAATTTATCTTTTAGACTATCTAATATAATATTATTCCTATTTCATACATTTAAATCCCTACCTAGAATTACTCGAAGACTAACCTATGTAAGACATGAAGAGACCGCCCATACACCATCTCCAAGCCTACCTAAGCGATCCTTAACGGTTTTCTAGATAAGTAACTTTCCATTTACATAAATTTAGCTTAACTCACTATGAGCTATACCAATTAAGAGACATTCAACAGTTAAGGACTTTCACATAATGGTCTTGGAGAAGACCTAGGGAACCTACACACTAGCAACTTCAAAGCCTACTCATGTGATGTCCATATAATGTCCCATTCCACTACCTAAGCTTTGTAGAACCTATCAAATACTAGAATGTATCCCACATGATGACAATATGCAATAACCAACATAGACCATACTATCTACGCATGAAATTTGGAGTCAAACCCTAATTCGATGGAGGGTGTTCTACATGCCAAGGGTAGAACTAGGACACATCCCATGTAGGCTCAAGGTTAAAGAATATCAAGGGTTTCTTTGTTCTCCAGTCTCCTCTCAACTAGATCTACTCCCCATGCATAATCACTCGGTGCTAGACTTTGTTCTCATAGAGTAATTCCATAAAGGAGCACATGAAGGGGTACCATATCTTAGTAATAACAAAATCATAATACACCTTAGCAAAGAGAGTCCACTAGGGCTAACTTACAATGGTTACTAAGATAGCTCAATGACTTTCCTAAGGATGATTTCATGTCGTTCTAGCCAACCAATCCCTAAGTCCATTATTCACACAAGAAGGATTCCATTACGACTTTCAACTTCAAGGATATCATAACCTCCTTTCTAGAAGGTTCCACATAGATGACCCTCTTAACTATGTTCAAGGTCACATTTCAATGACATATATACATTCATGAAAAATGTGTTGTAGCTTACTAAGTCAAGGATTCATATTTACATTCTTCATATATAAAGTAAGGGACATAGGTCTACCAAAATGTGACACACTTCATTATAATCTTAACACATGTACAATATCATTCAAGTAGCATATAGGGGCAATTAAGCATATTTACAAGTCACCGTACACACTACTATAAAACATAAATAGGATCCATCACAAGTCTCATAAAGTAAACTAGGAAGAATCACACTCCAACATCAAGTATACACAAAGAAGGTCTCACTATAGAATATCATGATCACACATAATCACTTAGAAGAATGCATACTTTATTTATAGATATACACATAATCATGTCATAGATGATAGCATCATAGTTCATAATATAATGCCAACGAGGCCACATTATTCACAATTCATAAAGTAACACCGACAAGGCCACACTATTCACAAGTATATCACATAAACACATCCACCATAAGTGGACCATACCAAACATCACAATTGAACAACCTACACTAAACGATATAGAAAAAGTTAGGTTAACATACAACTAATTCAATCTCAACAACTCTAATCCATAGACAAATCAACCAGTTCAATCCATCAAGGCTCTTGCCAATAGTAATAGTCACAAATTAAGCCCAATAATCACAATATCCAATGATCCAAGATAATACAACATGAATTCATCTATTTAGGACAACCTACATCCAATTCTAACATGTTTCTTAGATAATTCAATAGTCCTAATAAAACTACACAAGAATCATATACAATTGAGGCATGATCAAACCACCCATTGTAACGACCCGCAAGTACCCCTTTGAAACCCTTAGGTCGGACAACTTCCTACTTGACTTTTCGGAGGTCTTGTACTAGCCATTTGCTATAATTCATTACATAACATATGAAATGTAGTGCAACATTAAAACTTCTCACGATATTTATAATAATAATAAATATCTTTCATAAATACTAATGAGTAATCTCGTCTTCACAAGCCATCTTAAAGAGACAACTTAAATACCTTAGGGACACTACCCTTTACATCAAATGAAAATACTTATTAAGTCTTAATAATAGAAACTAATAAATAGAACTATGCCCTCAAATATATGAGGACATACTTAGTCTATTGAAAGTCGATTCCCAAGGTTTGCCTTCTAGACTTATTCTTGCCTCCAACCTATACTTATATAGTATAGAAAATTATGGGGTTAGTACAAAAAATGTACTAGGTATGGAATATGCAAAAACATGCAAAAAGGGACATTTTAGTAAAATAAGCTTTCATGCCATTTGAGTAAACCTTCATAAATATAGAATTAAAATAGTATAAGAATAATCATTTATCACATAAAATGGGACTCTCATGATTTTCGAACCAAGACATAACTTTACAGTAGATTCAAGTAACATTACAGTGAACACAAGTGACATTACAGTGAACACATTTATTCCAAACACAGTTAACTCATTTCCTTTGAGGTTTTCCTAAAAAATTTATCCTAAGACTCACTAAGGTAAGACATGAAGGAACTGCCCATACAGCCCCTTCAATACACACCTAAGTCATCCTTAAGAATACAAACCATAGGCTTACCTCGCATGAAAAACAAGTCCACACTCTAAAGTAGACATTAAAAGAACACTCATACATTAAGGACTTCACATAAGTGACATAATCCAATAGGACTTGTAAGTTACACTAAGTGAAAAATGAGAGTAGCATCCCTTACTACTTCTCCCACTTAGTGCTCCTTGAGGATTCCCTTAGATCAAGCACACTACGTCAATCATTCATAACTTCATTATATAAAAGTAAATTTTAACATGCTTCCTTAACATTAGACCTTCACTCATCTAACTTCATTTACAACACATGAGAACTCATTCATACATTTCATATAAAACAAACCAAGACTCCACTTTCGGAATGTCTACTTGTGCAATGGATAAATAGAGTCCCATACCACCACCTACACTAAGTAGTACATTCTATTAGAAGACTAAGTTCATTTTTTTTGGGGTTTAGCTTAACCGACATAGACCATCAGAGCTAGACATGGAGTCTCGATATTAGCTTTTATCGGAGGAGGGATCCCCTCTTTCCTAGGGTAGGGTCATTCTTTTATCTTCTACTTGGCTCTTCAAATTTCTGCACCTATGTAGGCGCATATCTAAGGGATAAGGAGATTGATATTAAGTAATTCATTCTCTACTAACGAGGAGTACTCATTTCAAGACGTACATTGGAATACAACATCTTCACTCACGAAGTATAACCACCCCTTCTTCATATCCTCTTTGTGGTAAATATAATTCCCCCACGAAGTCTCAACATTATATACTATGGGTTAAGTATAAGTAGTGGACACCACATCTCAACTCACGAAGGGTATCCATCCTACGACCTATCTTAGAAAGCTCTTGGGTGATAGTGAGGTTGGTACTAGACACTTCATCTCAAATCATGAAGAGTGTTCACCCCAAAACTCCCATTGTTAATATTTTCTAACTTCATTCATTCATTAAAGTGTGTGTGTACACACCTTTCACATAATCACCATTTCGTTAACATTGAATTCTACACATGCTTACACTTTCATTCATCATATTACACACTTTAACATGCTTCACATAATCATATAATTCATTCAGATATAATCTCTAGCATAATTCACATAACAAGCTTCATAAAGCACATCAACAAGAACAACATCATTATCATCTTATTTCACATAATATGCCTTCATGGCCTTATTCACAATGTACAAGTAGATTCACATTCATATATTTCATGTAAACACCGCCACCAAAGGTGAACCATACTACTCATGAGCAATTCATAATAAGAGTTAAAGAATGTGACCAAATTACCATTCATCCAAGATTTTAACACCTATTCACAATTTACTGAACAATTAATCATAAAATAGAACTTAGGGAATTAGCTAAACCATAATATCAACATGAAGAAACCATAGCTAAAACACTACACAATAATGTTTATTAAACCCATTTCTTAAGCTAAATGTTGTAAATATGCATAAGCATGGGTTCATTAGGGTTTTGAGGTTAAGATCAAGAACTAAGACTAAAAATAACACATTTGAATCATTAAAACATATTTATATAAAAACCCATGTTTAGAGTCAAAGATAAAAAAGATAGAGCTTGAAAACCCTTTTTGAAATCTCTTAGAAAAGACTACTTGAATGGAAGAGAGTTGAAGGATGACTACCATATGCCAATGAGAAGAAAACGATGAATTTTTTGTGAAGAAACTTCCACCACCAGCCCCTTCTATCCCTTCCTTGAGTCCAAGCTTCTATGCGGGTTCGAGATAGTCTTTCTTCAGAGAGAGAGAGAGAGAGTTAAAATATTTTAAATGAGGGGTCTTGTCTAGGTCTAGGACTTAAAACCAATTTAATATACATTAAAAACCCTAAAATAATCATTCTAGGTCCATAAAATACTTGGTGTGAATTTACAAAAACACCCTAAGCTTAGCAACAAACACGACAACTTTTACAGGTGCAAATCGACGACCCCAACCTAATGGGCGTCATCTGATCAACCGCCCGTCCTGCTGGGGCGTCGATGGCTTCAGAGTCTGTTCCTTGGGGTCTAAGCACCCAATATGTGAGGTACTACGCCCCCAAACAGGGGGGATTCGTTATGGCTACGGTAAGTAGACTGATAGGCGTCCATTGCCCAGTTTTGGCAGCTTGGTTGCTATGTCTTGGGTCCTCTTCTAGGTTCCCTTGTGGGTCTTAGGTGGAGTCGTATCCAGAAGTTAAACCCCTATACTAAGTCATCTGGGTCTTAGGAACATCTTACGCAAATTTCAATCAAAACGAACAAGTAAAACTCGCTAAAACACTTGAGGATGCACAGGCACTTTCTAAGGCATACCTTCCGAACCTCATGGACGTTCTTGGACGTTTGACCTCCAAACGTCACCAAACCTAATAAATTTCCTAAGGACATAATTGTTAATAATTTAACACAAAATAACTCGTGAAACATTTACGAAGCTCTAGTTCACCTTAGTTCATTTTATGGTGTTACATTCTCCCCCACTTGGAACAACATTCTTCCTCGAACGACTAAACTCTTTTAAGAACATAAAGTACTTACTTGAATTATATAACACATTAAATAAAGTCTCAAACATTCATAATCAATGAACAAAACTTACAAGGAACACAAACTACACATTTATATACATATTTGTATCACAGAAAACTTTTGAAAGGAAATTTCCAAATTCAAGCACAGACTTAATTCTTCATTTATTGAGGAACTAACTTGTCTAACATTAAACATGCTCATAAAAATCAACTCTACACAAATTCGAACAACAATTCATTAAAGTACAATTAAGTCAAATTTTGAGGTTTTTCACAATGAGCACAATTTCTTTACTGTGAAACATGCAAAATTTTTCAATAATTCACCTTTCAAGCAATTTATCAAGAAGGCATAAAAATATGAAAGACAAAACCATAAGAACTCATCTTAAAACATAAACACAACAACCATAAAGGGTTGAGACTTACCGGGACAGTTAAATCCAGATTAGTTCTCTCTCCTAACCCCATCCATGAGGGAGGATTCTTCTTTAGAGTATTAGGATCTAGACCATGTTGAGGAGCTTGAATGACCTCCTTCCTTTATCCATGATTTTGGGGAAGTCCCTCATCTTATGATTCTTACTAGCACACGCAAATCAACCATCCTTTCCAGCAATACACTTACCCAAATATGGCTTCCCACAAGTAGCGCACCTTGGCCCCTCAGAAGTATGGTCACCTCCTTGAGAATTTTCGTTGGGAGACCTATCCATGTTCTCCATGGAAGACTCTTGGTGATGTAACCTCTTATTAGGTTTGGGTTGAATTGATTCATCAAACTTAAGCCTCTTCCTCTCTAGCCTCATCTCCCTAATATTTGGACTCCTTAATTTGTGGTGCATACACCATAAGCCTAGAGATATCAATGTCATTAAAGAGCATTGCCGTACGACACTCTTTTCCACCAAGCTAGACACTCCCATCACAAATTTGTTCATCCTAGACCTAGGGTTGTCTACCACGGTCGGGGCATAGTTAGAGAATTGGGTGAATTTGAGAGAGTACTCTTTCACACTCGTTCCCCTTGACGAAGGTTCATGAATTAAACAATTTTTATCCCTCCACTATAAAGGAAATAACCTATATATAAATCCTCTTTGAACACTTCCCAATCTAGTGAACCATCCCCTAAGGATCTCTCGTCCTTCCAATGCTCAAACCACACTTGAGATACATCTTTGAGTTGGTAAGAGTCTAGCTCCTCTCTCTCTGTAGGGGTCACCCCCATAACATCCACCACTTTGAACATATCATGTATAAAGCTTTGTGGATCTTCATCCGCCTTAGTTCCATGAAAAGTAGGAGGCTTCATCCTCATAAAATTGCAAAATTCTAGAAGCGGGAGTACTCACATTAGGTTGCTGTCCACCCCATTGGTTAACTTGGGCAACCAAATGATTAGTGACGACTTGAGGTTGAGCCATCATGAGTTGAATCAAATTCATAAGGGAAGCCCTAAACTCCGCATTGCTCATATCCCCTTCAATAAAGGGAACTTGAGGATTTTGAGGCATAGGGGGCATTTGAAGTCCTTCGATTCCTTGAGGTTCCGGAGGGGGAAATGCCTCATTCACATTCTCTAGGACAATTATAAGGACTTGCTCAACATGGGGAGGGATCCTCTCATTAGCGACATCTTCCGCCTACCTTCTAGCGGTTGCTCTCCTCGTATTCATGTCCTATAAACACAAAGAGACAAGGCTCAGAAAAGACATCTTATAGAACTTAATTCTATGGAACGACATTAGAATAATAAGGAAACTAAAACTTCTATCACCTTATAGCCTCTCACTCATGGATGTGTCGTGATTCACACCAATGAACAAGACTATACTAGACATGACTTGTGAGACTTTAGATCCTAAACTGATTTTCCCAAAAAATTATGCTCTAATCAAAGTTTGTCACGACCCACAAGTACCCCCTAGAATTTAGGGTACCCCTTAGGTCGACAATTGCATTCTTGACCTTTCAGAGGTCCTGTACTAGCCATTTAACATCATTCAGTACATAAAATATGAAATGTAGTACAACATTAAAACTTCTCACGATATTTATAATAATAATAAGTATCTTTCATAAATACTAATGAGTAATCTCGTCTTCACAAGCCATCTTAAAGAGACAACTTAAATACCTTAGGGGCACTACCCTTTACATCAAATGAAAATACTTATTAAGTCATAATAATAGAAACTAATAAATAGAACTATGCCCTCAAATATATGAGGACATACTTAGTCTTTAGAAAGTCGATTCCCAAGATTTTCCTTCTAGACTTATTCATGCCTCCAACCTATACTTATATTTATAGAAAATTATGGGGTTAGTACAAAGAATGTACTAAGTATGGAATATGCAAAAACATGCAATAAGGGACATTTTTGTACAAAAGGCTTTCATGCCATTTGAGTAAACCTTAATGAATATCGAATTAAAATAGTGTAAGAATCATCACTAATCACATAAAATGGGACTCTCATGATTTTCGAACCAAGACATAACTTTACAGTAAATTCAAGTAACATTACAGTGAACACAAGTGACATTACAGTGAACACATTCATTCCAAACATTGTTAACTCATTTCCTTTGAGGTTTTCCTAAAAAAGTTATCCTAAGACTCACTAAGGTAAGACATGAAGGAACTGCCCATACTACCCCTTCAATACACACCTAATCATCCTTAAGAATACAAACCATAGGTTTACCTCGCATGAAAAACAAGTCAACACTCTAAATTAGACATTAAAAGAACACTCATACATTAAGGACTTCACATAAGTGCCATAATACAATAGGACATGTAAGTTACACTAAGTGCAATATGAGAGTAGCATCCCTTGCTACTACTCCCACTTAGTGCTCCTTGAGGATTCCCTTAGATCAAGCACACTACGTCAATCCTTCATAACTTCATTATATAAAAGTTAACTTTAACATGGTTCCTTAACATTAGACCTTCGCTCAGCTAACTTCATTTACAACACATGATAACTCATTCATACATTTCATATAAAACAAACCAAGACTCCACTTTCAGAATGTCTACTTGTGCAATGGATAAATAGAGTCCCATACCACCACCTACCCTAAGTAGTAAATTCTTTTAGAATACTTAGTTCATACATTCTTTTTTGGGGGCTAGCTTAACCGACATAGACCATCAGAGCTAGACATGGAGTCTCGATATTATCCCTTATTGGATGAGGTATTCTCCCTTGCCTAAGGTAGGGTAATTCTATTAGATCTTACATTGATTTTCCAATATCTACACTTATACGGGCTCATTGTTAAGGGATAAGGAGATTGACACTAAGTAAGTCATTCTTTACTCACTAAGTAAGTCATTCTCTACTAACGGGGAGTACTCATCGTAAGAGTTATATTATAATACAAAATCTCAACTAACGAAGTTTAACCACCCCTTTTTCATATCCTCTTGGTGCTAAGAATAACTCCTCCACAGAGTCTCAAAATTTTATATATATATATATGTGTTAAGGATAACTAGTGGACACAAAATCTAAACTCACGAAGGGTATCCATCATTTGACCTATCTTAGAAAGCTATTGGGAGATAATGAGTTTTCTACTATAAATTTCATCTCAACTCACGAAGAGTGTTCACCCCAAAACATCCATTATTCATATTTGCTAATTTCATTTATTCATTCATGTGTGAATGTGTGTGTACACACCTTTCACATGATCACCATTTTATAAATATTTAATTCTATACATGCTTAAACTTTTATTCATCATATTACACATATTAACATGCTTCAAATCAACATACAATTCATTTAGACATAATCTTTAGCATACTTCACATAACAAGCTTCATAAATGTAGTATCTCGAAAATAATTTAGGTGAAATAGAGCCTTAGATGTTTGTCATGATGGTATAAGTCCGTAAATTTGTCTATAATGTTGTATTGAGGGAGTGTCTAGAGTTTTAGGTGAATTGAAAGTGAAACGTCAAAGGATGTCTAAGACGTTCGACGACTAAGTCACATATGTGCCTCATATGTGATTTTATGTGTTTAGGTGTTATTCATGAGGTTATAAGGTATTTTTATGAGTTATTATAGCGTGTATAGTCAGTGTGTCAAGTTTTGTGAAGTTTGGACGTCCAAAGTCCAAGAACGTCCATGACGTTCGAAAGGTTTGCCTTGAAACGACCTTGTGTGTCTAGGAATGTTTCGTCGAGTTTTACGTGTTCGTTTTGGATGAAATTTAAGTTATATGCCCTAAAATTTTATACGAACATGTTTGTGTTGGAAATGTCTGGGCAAACATCCCCAGGGACAATCCAAGGGTCCTTGAGGAAGGACCCATGTTGGTGGCCAAGACTTCCAAAGACAGCCTAACCTACTGAGGCAATCGACGCCCAGTTGGTCAGTCGACGCTCCGTAGGTGGGGATTCGTTGGTGAAAACTTAGAAGTTAGTAAGTAGGGGTCAAAGAATAGACTCAGTCCCTAACCACAGACCAACAGGATGGTCCTTTGGTCAAGGGACGGGTCGTTGATGGGTCTGTCTCTGCAGGTTCACTGTAAGTTTAAGGGGTGAAGTTGTAAATTCACCCAACGTACAAATAAGACTTTGGGAGGTTCCTAAAGGGTATTTTGGGTATTTTTAATATGTGTATAATCCTAAAACATTTAGAAGATTTCATTCTTCAAAATCAAATACCCAAAGTCCCTTAGAAATTCTCTAGAACTTTATTCGAGCCAAAACTCAAGGAAGGACTTGGATTGGAGAATTGAGTGGAGATTCTTAATAGAATTTATGCATTAGATTCATTGGCTTATGATTTTTTATCTATGAAACTCTATTCATCAAGGAGCCCAACTTTCAAAAAACTTTTCTATGATAAATTGTCCAATTTCATGATCTATCCATGGATTCTTGCATTAAAGATTTTTAAAGCATTGTATATTTATTGAATTGTTATTAATTTGATGATTTTAACTCAATTAACCTATGAACCCATGTAATTGTTGAACCCTAGTTTTTGACCACTTTATGAGTTAAGTGATTTGGGCTTAATGTTTATGAATTCTAGTGTAGTTTTCTATGGGCTATTTATTGATGTAATAATTGTATTGAATTGATATCTAGGTTGTATTATATTGATGAATCTATATTGAATTGACCTAGTTTCAATTGAGTATGATTGTGTTTATATTGAATTGATGTTCATGGTCATGAGTAAGGGCCTTGAGGTATTGAATTGGATGATTTGGCATTGGATTGAAGTGTTGAGAATGGAGTGGTGGTACACTTCCCTAATTATATTTATTTTATGTTAATTAAACTTTAATTGTCTAGTGATTGGTATGGTCCACTTATGGTGGCGGTGTTATGTGCTTTACTTGTAATTGATGTGGCCTTGTCAGCGTTACTTTATATAATATGATGATCATGGCCTTGTCGGCACTACTTGAAGTATTGTGATGATTTGTGTAGTTGATTTCGTGAATTTTGATAATATCTATCTACATGATAAGTAATGTGAAAGTATATGTGTTCTTCTGTTGATGCTATTTAGGTAATCATGTTAGACTATGACTTTGTCATTATGTGTTTAGTCTTAGGGTGGATCCATGGTTATTCCTACTTTAAAATATGAGTCTATGATTGTCATGTTGATGATTACATGGTAATGTATAGGATGACTTAAAGATGATAATGGTTATTTCTATGTGCTTCTAGAATGACATGTAATATGTGTTAAAGTAAAGTATGTTGTGTTTTGTCTTGGTTGACTTGTGTCCCTTACTTGATGCATGTATGAATGTGAATATGTAATTTCTTGAACTAGGATTATAATGTCTCATAGTCTTGAATGTATTAATTATATGAGACCTTAAATGATGTTAAGAGGGTCCTTTATGTGAAACCTTGAACCTAGTGGTAAGGTTATTAATGATGAAGTCGAAAGTCATAATGGTATCCTTCAAGTAAAGGAATGATATAATTAAGGTTAATTGGATGGAATTACATCATATTGATACTTAGAAAAGTGATGATGAGCTTCTTGTCGCCATTGTGAGGGAGCCCTAGTGGACCTTTCCTTTGAAGAGGAAATGTGATTGGGTTATGAACTTGATAGGGATCCCCTTTATATGAACTTTAAATGTAAAATACTCTATGAGAACGAAGGCTAGCACCGAGATAGTATCGTAAGGGAAGAATTTCTAGTTAAAGAATGAGACTAGATTACAAAGCATGCCCTTCATATTCCTTAACCATCTACCTACATGGGATGTATGCAAGTTCTACCATTAGCATGTAAAAAAACCTCATCGTGGTAGGTTAGAACTACGGATTTCAAGTCTAGATATCATGGTCTATGTATGTTATTGTCTATTATTATCATATGGGATAACTACTAGCATTAGAGAAGTTCTATAAAGTTTGGGTGGTGGAATGGGACGCTATTTAGACATTGCACAATAGGCTTTAAAGGTGTTAGTTTGAGTCCCTAAGTCTTGTCCAAGACCATTAGTTGAATGTCCTTATGTGATGAATTAGTCTTAAATGAACTAATGAATGTAATGTCTTAAGTTAATTAAGTTTGTTAAATAAATATGTACTTACCTAGAGTAGTTAAGGGTTGTCTAGTTAAGGTGTGAATCGGGCATAGGAATGGTCACTTTATATCTTAGCTAGATATGTCGTAAGAATGACTTTTATTAGGGAAGATGTTGATTATGTGGACATGATCTAAGCCTTAGGTATCCTTAAAGATTATATAGGTAGTCTTGAATTGGTCAAATCATGGACATTATCTTCCTGATTTACCTAAGTAAGTCTTTTGATAGCCTTTGGAAGGTTAGTGTCATATTATCTATGTGTTGATGTATTAAGTTAGAATAATTCTTTCTTAGGTAGTCTATAGGATCTCTTAAGTGTGTGTGTAAGGGATTGTCTGGGCGATCGCTTCAGAACTCACTCAAGTGAGACTTAAAATCACCTTTTGTAGAAGAATTTCATGTTCATGTATGTGGTGTCTTGTAAGTGTGTATGTGTCTCATTATGAGTAGTCTTGAGGATCATTTAGGATTTCTTAGAGAGGGTTTATGGGTGGTCTTTCTTTCTGTTGTTTAAGTGAGTCTTACTATAGCTTTTAGTGAGATAATTACATGTTAGAAGATGTCTTAGGTGAAGGTAAGAAACTTCACTGTAACAATGAAGGAATTCACTGTACAGTAGTTGATGTCACTGTAATGTTGCTTCAAAAATGCTATAAATTACTAAATATTACCTTATGTGTTTCTAAGGTGTTAAATGTTGTTCGTATGATTATGTTATAATATTTGAGTAAAAAAGATGATTATTTCTAATAAATGTCCGTTTTCCTGATTTTATGCATAATGTCATACTTAGTACAATTGTTTGTACTAATTCCATACATTATATTATCTCCAACGGTGTAGGTGAAAGGTGAGAAGGATCGTGAATGAGAGCTTTGATTCTAGAGTCATTCAAGCGATGTTGAAGTCTGTCCTCAATTGACTCGAGGGAATATATAGATGTCTTTTATTTTCTTGTGAAGTATTGTAATAGACTAAGTATTTCTATAGATTGAAGTATGGGTCGTGTCCCAAAGAGTTCTTGTGTCTGTGTTTGATGAGATTGAGACCTAGTATTCCCTATGATTTCTAATGAAAGATATTTTTAAAGATGTTCTAAAGTTTTGTGAAAAATTTCGATTCCGTACTACTTTTCATTATGTATATGCGATGAACGATATGGAAAGGGATTGTACAAGACCTCCGAGAGGTCAAGTACTCCGGTTGCAATCCGAGATTGGCCCTAACTTCTAGGGTGTGGTTTCGGGATGTGACAATAAAGCACATCAACTAGAACAACATCATTATCATCATATTTCACATAATATGCCTTCATAGACTTATTCACAATACACAAGTAGATTCGTATTCATATATTTCAAGTAAACACCGCCACCAAAGGTGAACCATACAACTTAAGAGCATTTCATGATAAGAGTTAAACAATGTGACCAACTTACCATCCATCCAAGCTTTTAACACCTATTCATAATTTACTCAATAATTCATCATAAAATAGCCTTTAGGCCATTAGCTAAACCATAGTTTCAACATGAAGAATCAAAGCTCAAACACTACACAAACATGTTCATTTAACCCATTTCTTAAGCTAAAAGTTGGAAATATGCATTAGCATGGGTTCATTAGCGTTTTGAGGTTAAAACCACCAACTAACACTAAAAATAGCACACTTGAATCATTAAAACATTTTTAAATGAAAACTCATGCTTAGAGTCAAATATAGAAAAGATAGAGTTTAGACCCTTTTCGAAATCTTCTAGAAATGAATTCTTGAATGGAAGAGATCTCAAGTATAACTAACATATCTCAATGAGAAGAAACCATGATTTTTATGAAGAAACCTCCCCACTAGCCCCTTCTAGCCCTTCCTAAATGTAAGACCCTGAAAAGGACTTAGGTTAAATAGAGCCTAACATGTTGGTAATTATGGTATAAGGTCCTAAATAGGTATATTAGGTGTTAATGAGGCAGTGTTTAAGAGTTTAGGTGCATTGCAAGTCAAACGTCAAGGGACGACCGAGACGTTCGACGACTAATTTACCTAGGCGCCTCATACGTGGTTTTATGTGTTTATGTGTTATTAGTGAGGTTATAAGGTCTTTAAATGAGTTATTATATCATATATAGGCAGTGTGTCTAGTTTCGTGGAGTTTGGAGGCCCAACGTCCAACAACGTCCATGACGTTCAAAAGTATTGCCTTGAAATGACCTTGTGTGTCTAAGCATATTTAGTTAAGTTTTACATGTTCGTTTCGGATGAAATTCATGAGAGATGTGTTAAACTCATACATGATCAAGTTTGCCTTGGAAACATCAGGGAAGACATCCCTAAGGACCAACCAAGGGTCTTCGAGGAAGAACCCAAACGTGTAGTCAAGAGTGTCCCAGGAAGCCCCAAATGACAAAGGCACAACGTCTCGTGGGACTTCCGATGCCCCGAAGATGTGTTCCATCAGTAGTTACATAGCCTGGCGAGGAAAGGGATCAAGGTCAAGCCGCAGTCCCAGACCACGGACAAACCGGATGGTCCGTAGGTCAAGGGACGGCCCGTAGATTGGTCTCGGTCGATGGGGATGTCTCCTGCGTGTAATTCACTGCCAAGTTCGGGGTGAACTTGTAATTTCACCCCACTTCAACTAAGAGTATTGGAGGTTATTTAGGGGTATTTTGTGTATTTTAAATGTGTTTATAAGCCTAAAACACATTGAAGACTTCATTCTTCTAAATAAAAAAACCAAAATGCCTTAGAATTCTCTCTAGGACTCCATTGAAGTCCAAACTCAAGAAAGTTCTTAAAGTGACGAATTGAGTGGATATTCTTCATCAAAGTTATGAGTTATCTTCATCAAGGTATGTATTTTGATCCTTGAAACTCCCTTCATTAAGGAGCCCCAATGCTCAAGATGTTTTCTAAAGTTTTCAAGTTGAATTGTCAAATTTCATGATTCTACCATGGGTTCTTGCATTAATGATTTCAAAACATTGAATAATGATTTAATTGGTATTGTATTGATTATTCTAACCTAAAGTACCTATAAACCCATGATAGGATAAACCCTAGATTTTGACTAAGTTATGGGTTACTTGATATTGACCTAATGTTATTGAATTCTAGTGTAGATTTCTATGGGCTTTCTCATGATGTAAGAATTATGTTTAATAGATATCTAGAATGTATTAGATTGATGAATATTTATTGAAATGACCTATTTTAATTGATTTTCATAGTTTCTATATTGAATTATTGTTCATGGCCATTGGTAAGGGCCTTATGGTGTTGAATTGGATGATTTAGCATTGAATTGAGGTGATGAGGATGTTGTAGTGGTAAGATGCCCTATTTCAATTATTTGATGTTATTTATGCTTCAATCATGTTGTGATTGGTATGGTCCACTGATAGTGGCGGTGTTATGTGATTTACTTGCAATTGATGTGGCTTCGTCAGCGTTACTTTATGCAATATGATGATCATGGCCTTGCCGGATCTATTTGAAGTAATGTGGATATTTGTGTAGTTGATTATATAAATTATGATTATATCTATCTACATGTTAAGAAATGAGAAAGATACGTGTTCTATTGATGTTATGTAGGTGAACATGTTAGACTATGACTTTCACCTTGTGTATATAGTCTTAGGGTTTAGTCTTGGTTATTCATACTTGACTATATAAGTGTATGTTGTTCAAATTGATGATGTTATTATAGTGTATAGGATGACTTGGAGATGATATGGTTATATTTATGTGTTTCTAGAATGACAGGTATTATGAGTTAAAATGAAGAATGTGGTGTCTTGTCTTGGTTGACTTGTGCCCCTTAGTTGATGTATATATGATTATGGATATGTGATGCTTTTACTTAGGATGTTAAAGCTCTTAGTCTTGAATGTATGAATGACATGTGACCTTAAACGAAGTTAAGAAGGTCTTTTATGTGAAACCTTGAACCTAGTGGTAAAATTGTGAATGTTGAAGTCGTAAGCCGTAATGGTATCCTTCAAAGTAAAGAAATGATTGACTTAAGGTTAATTGTCTTGAACGACATCATATTAATCCTTAGGGAAGTCATCATGAGCTTTTTGTCGCCATTGGAAAGTAGCCTTAGGAGGACCTCTTTGGTAGGGTAAATGTAATAGGGTTATGAACTTGTTATGGAACCCTTTTATGTGAACCTTAAGTGTGAATTACTATATGAGAACGAAGGCTAGCACCGAGTGAGTATGGTAAGGGAATTATTTCTAGTTAAGTATGAGACTAGATTACAAAGAACACCCTTCATATTCCTTAACCATGTGCCTACACGGGATGTTTCCATGTTCTACAATTGACAAAAAGAACACCTTTATTAGAGTAGGTTAGAACTCCAGATTCCATTCTTTGATAACATGGCCTATGTCGGTTATTTCCTATTCCAATCATATCGGATACTTACTAGCATTAGAGAAGTTCTATGAAGTTTAGGTGGTGGTATAGGACGCTATCTAGACATTGCACAATAGGCTCTGAAGGCGTTAGTTAGAGTCCCTAGATCTTGTATAAGAACATTTCTTGAATGTCCTTTATGTGATGTATGAGTCTGAATGAAATAATGAACTAATAACTTATGTTATGAAGTATGTAAATGAAATAATTATTTATCTAGAGTAGTTAAGGGTTGTCTAGTTAAGGTGTGAAGGGGGCATAGTAATAGTCACTTTGTATGTTACCTTGATGAGTCTTAAGAATGACTCTAGTTAGGGAAGATGTTTATAATATGGACATGATCCGAACTTAGGAATCTTAAGGATTATTTAGGTTGTCTTGAAGAGGTCAATCATAGAGGTTATCTTCTTGATCTACTTAAGTAAGTCTTTTGTTAGCCTTTGATGAGGAAATGTCATATTATCTATGTGTTGATACATTTGGTGAGAATGATTTTCTATCCTAGTTAGTCTAAAGGATCTCTTTAGTGTGTGTAATGGATTGTATGGGCGTTATCTTTACAAATAAGTCAAATGAGACTTACAGTCACCTTTGTTAGAAGAATCTCACATTGACGTTTTGAGGTCTTGAAGTGTGTATGTGACTCATTATAAATAGTCATGAGTATCATTTAGGTATGCTTAGGGAGTTTGTATGGGCGGTCTCTCTTTGTGTTGCTTAAATGAGTCTTAGTAGAACTTTAAGTGGGATGATTACATACTAAGAGATGTCTAAGGTGAAGGTAAAATTATAATATTTGCTTAAATGTGATCTTATGTGTTTCTAAGATGTTAAATATGATTCTTATGATTATAATATGATTTTTAAATGAAAAGATGCATATTTCTACTAAATATCCGTTTTCATGATTTTTATGCATAATGTCATGCTTAGTACATGTGGTTGTACTAATCCATGCTTTTATCTATCTCTGTAGTGGTTGGTAGGTGAGGAGCTTTGGGAAGGAAGACTTGGACCGTAGCATCGTTCAAGAGAAGTTGATGTATGTCCTCATTTAACTCGAGGTCTTATATGTCTTTTATGTTTTCAATTGAAGTATTAAAATGGACTAAGTATTTCTATATTGAAGTATGGGTCGCGTCTCAAGTATTCTTGTGTCTTAAGATGATGAGATTGAGACTTACTATTTCCTATTGCTTTAAATGAATGAATTTTTAAAGACTATGGTATGTTTTGTGAAAAGTTTTAATTCCGCACTACTTTTCACTATGTTTATGGGATGAATGATATGTAACGACTTGTACAAGACCTCTGATAGGTCAAGTACGCCGGTCGCAATCTGCGATTTTCCCTATTTTCTAGGGTGTGGTTTCAGGATGTGACACTTGAGTCCAAGCTTCTATGGGGTTTTGGGAAAGTTTTTATTTAGAGAGAGAGTTTGAATGTTTTATATGAGGGGTCTTGTCTAGATCTAGGACTTAAAACCTATTTAATATACTTTCAAAACCCTAAAATAATCATCCTAGGTTCACAAAAGACTTGGGGTGAATTTAGAAAAACACCCCAAGCTTGACAACAAATGTGACAGCTTTTATAGCTGCCAATAGACGACCCCAAGCTACTGGGCATCATTTGATCGACGACCCATCTTGCTGGGGCGTCGATGGATTCAGAGGATGTTTCACTGAGGGCTAATCTCCCACTAAGTGTGGGACTACGTCACCAAATGATGGGGCGTCATTATGGCTACGGTCAGTAGACTGATGGGCGTCAGTTTTTGCATCTTGGTTGCCAAGTCTTTGGTCCTCTTCTAGAACCCCTTGTGGGTCCTAGGTGGATTCACACCAAGAGTTTGAGCCCTTATTCTAAGTCATCTGGGTCTTAGGGACATACCACATCAATTTCAAACAAAACGAGCACGTAAACTCGCGAAAAAACATGAGGACACACAAGCACTTTCTAAGGCATACCTTCCTAACGTCATGGACGTTCTTGGACGTTTGACCTCAAAACATATCCAAACTTCATACAATGCCTAATTACATCATTATTAATCATTTTAACATAAAATTAACTGATGAAACATTTATGAAGCTCTAGCTCACGTTAATTCGCTTTGAGGTGTTACACCCACAATGTGATCAAAACAACGAATTCATTAATTGCATGGGCTCATAGGAATGTTTTTTCAAATCATTAAATTAATATAAATCTAATCATAAATTAATTGTCTAAAACATTTTATGCAAGAAAATATGGCTTTATTATAAAATAAGAGAGTTCATCTTTTGAAACGATCTTAGAAATCACTTTGAAGATTGTCTCTTTCAAGGAAAGAGATTCAAGGATGGAATCCATACATTATTTGATAATTATCAACTAAATTAAGAGAATGTTGCTCAAGAAATCAAGCTCCAAGCACCAAGATCAAATCTCCCTTCAAGCTTAAATGGTGTTCTATAGCGTTCTTTTTAGGGTTTGGGGTTTTGATTTTGAATAATGACTTGGTTAGCAGTTCTATACTTATAAAACTACTTAAAATAACCGTAATACCCTTAAGAAACTGCCCAAACTATTTTAAATAAGCTAGGTGAAATTCCCAATTTTCCCTTGGCTTGGCCAAGACACCAAAAAAAATTCTGTAGGTGTCAATCAACGGCCTCAAGCTACTCCTTGTAGACCCATCGACGAGCTGTAATGGCAATTTGTCTATTGGATCAGAGACTCAAATTTTTGGAACTTAATTACCACATGCTAAGTGTCAACCTAAGACCTCCATCTACGGGTCATCGACTGACCTACCATGCGTTGATTGCCTCCTGTTGGTTTGTCTAGTTTTAACAGTTTTTGCTTAGAAGTTGTTCCTCCTAAAGGACACTTAAGTTGGTCCTTGGAGATTCGTGCCCAGACGTTTCCAACTTAAATATACTCGTATACATGTTAGGAACCTCTCACCTCAATTTCAACCAAAATGAACAGGTAAAACCTGCAAAGGCACACCTAAACACACAAGTACGTTTTAAGTCAAATCTTTCGAACGTCATGCACGTTATTGGACGTTTGACCTCTAAACATCACCAAAATTTAGACACTGCCTTAAAACACTATATAAACCATTTTAGGACATTATGCAAGTTCTCATCAAAGCACATCCATAAAACGTTTTCATGAAGAAACATTTAAACAAATTTTCTCATAACGGCTCAATATTCAACTTTCTAAACAACACAATGGCAATGCTCAACACATCAATTTAATATAAAAATTAAGCCAAGATCACTATTCTATCCCATGAAGAAAATAGGCAATCTGCACTAAATGCACATGAACATAAGGAAATACCAAGCATGGAAACTCATTTTCTCACTTAACAAGAGTTCAATTAAAACATGCATATCACAAAGAGAATATTTGGAAACTCATTTTTCACAAAAAGACTCCAACATAAACAAAGTAACTAGGAACTCTTAGTTTTAGTCTTAAAAACACATAAGTAAAAAGATAAGGATATCTCACTCCCAACAATCCCTTACTATACACCATACTCCCCCATATGATGAGAATAGGCATTAACCGACATAGACCATACCATCTAGGCAATCCGGAGTAAACCCTACTCCAATGGAGGGTGTTCTACTTTCCTAGGGTAGAACTAGGACACATACATCCATGTAGGCACTTGGTTAAGGAATATCAAGGGTTTCTTTGTACCCTAGTCTCAACTTAAGTAGGGTCACTCCCCAAGCATACTTACTCGGTGCTAGCCTTTGTTATAAGAGTGTAATTTAATAAAAAGGGCATATAAATATGTACCATATAGAAGTCATAACCAAATCATAATACACCTCACCAAAGATTGAACCACTAGGGCTTCCACACAATGGTTACTAGGATAGTGTAAATGACTTTCTTAAGGATGGTTTCTATCATGACGAGGGAGCACCCCCTAGACGTAATCGGCGTCGGCGTCCTTGAAGAGGAGTAATACTAGCCTCTTAGTATTCGTCGTTACATATCATATGTTAAAAATGCGTAAAAATTAAAAAATTTCATATACATATATATAGTGAGGTTTGCATAGACCTATCACATACTACTTAGGGATTTTACATAGACTCCTCGCATATGAAGCATACATAGGATTCTATTTTTAGATAACATAATCTATACATAAGAATTAGTCTAATACTTTATCTCATATTGAACCATCTAAATGAATACAAATCATAGACATAGACAATTCAAATTCAACATGCCATTATAAGATTACAACATTATCCAAATGATAGAGGAATAAAACTACATGTCTTTAGACTATAACAATACCAATAGCTAGATAGTGGCATTGCTCTCGAAATAGTGAAGACCTACCCAACTTGGAGAAAGAGAATCCAAGTCTTGTTCAATTGTCCTTGTAGAAACTCGACGGCCAGAACCTACATAACGATAGAAACATGAAATATGGGTTAGTACACCAAAGTGGTACTAAGTATGGAAAAATATGCACACCTAATGCTTGAAGTCATTCTTAAATGGACATTTGTTCAAAACCATGCGAAGTTACTTTCAAAAGCCTTATGCAAAACCAAGAACACATATAAGGCAATAATCATATATTCCTTAAGACAATAACATATTCAACACAAAGCCAACATCATCAAGTAAAGTCAAGTCAACATATGTAAAAGCATATTAAAACCCATAACCAAAGCAACTTCAGCATCATACTATAATAACAAAGTATATACAAGAGTTCATAACATTATCACAAAGGCAAGACCCTTACTCATAACCACTTACCAAGCTCACAAGTTCAATGACTAAGTAAAGTATAATAACGTTAATCAACCAATCAAACCAACAAAAGGATAACAAGTAATGTATAACTTCATATAACATAGCATCATAAGTACACATCATCATATTTAGCAATATAGACCAACAACATGTTAATAAGTGAATATAACATCATATAGGTTCATAAACATGTAAATTCAACATAATCATATGATTTACTTTATCTGAGCATAAGAACATACGAACAGCCTCCTAATAGTTCCATCATGGCGAACTAGTGCAATGTATAGGTAGAGACCCATTCCCCTACCTAGAATAAGTCAAACCTCTTAAGTCATCTTAGTTAGAGTTCACTTTATTACTTCATTATACTTTCGGGAATAGACTACAGGAGCTACTGTGGAATCCGGTGTCATGAAACCCTACACCGAAAGAAGGCGGACTAGTTGGCAAGGTAGTACCAAAACATGAACATAATATCTAGGTGGATCCACTAGCTAGTATTCCTATGGGTGCAACATAGTTCAAGAACTTTGAAACATGTGTGAGAACCTCTTTATGCCATTGAAATTGTAATCTCTCTCTCATGAGTACATAGTGAACCTACCTTCCCTTCTTGGAAAGGGAAACTTGTCACTACTAGATCACTCGGTGCTAAGTTAGAGTCCCTTTATGAAATGCCTTTAAGTCTTTATTAACAATCATATCTTAGTATATGTCATAGAGGACTACCCCATATCCATCATCATCATTATGATCGTTATATACATCAACATGGACACCATACAAGTAATGCCTCCATAGTTTTAAGGCAAATACCATGGCCGCTAACTCAAGATCATGAGTTGGATGGTTTCTCTCATGCACCTTAAGTTGCCTATAAGCATAGGCTATTACCTTCACATGTGGAATAAGCACACACCCGAAACTCACTTGGGATACGTCACAATGCACAACGAAACCCTTTGTACCCTCTGGTAAAGTCAATACCAGAGCAGAAGTAAGCCTATCTTTCAAGATTCGGAAGATTCTCTCACATGACTTCGACCACTCAAATTTCTTACTCTTTTTGGTCAAAGTAGTCAAGAGAGATGCAATAGATGCAAAACCATCCATTAATCTCCTATAATCACCCGCTAGACCCAAGAAACACCTAATATCGGTTGGAGTAAATGGTCTTGGCCAATTTTTGACCGCCTCGATTTTTGTTGGATCAACCTCAACTACCTCACTAGAGATGATATCACCAAGAAATGCTATTGACCATAGCAAAAAATCACACTTGCCATACTTGGCAAACAATTGATTCTCCTTAAGAACTTGTAACACCCCCCTCAACTGGTTCATGTGATCACCCTCATTTTTCGAATATACCAAGATGTCATCAATGAAGACAATGACAAATCAATCTAGGTAACTTCAAAACAATCTATTCATGAGATCCATAAACGCTGAGGAATTTTGAGACCAAAAAAATTACTAGGAACTCATAGTGACCATATCTAGTCTGAAATGTTGTCTTTGGTATATCCTCACCTCTCACCCTAAGTTGATGATACCCCAATTTCAAGTCAATCTTTGAAAAATAGCTTGCCCTTTGGAGTTGATCAAACAAGTCGTCAATCCAAGGGAGATGATACTTATTCTTAATTGTGACTTTATTGAGTTGGCGATAATCAATGCACATTCTAAGGGACCCATCCTTCTTCTTCACAAACAAAATCAGAGCACCCCATGGAGAAATACTAGTTTGAATGAAACCCTTGTTTAGTAAATCCTTGAGTTGAGCCTTCAATTGTTTCAATTTGTCGGGAGCCATCCAATAAGGAGGAATTGAAATGGGATTTGTACCCGATAACAAGTGGATACCAAAATCAATTTCTCGCTCGAGAGGAATACCAGGAAGATCATTCGGAAAGACCTGCAGAAATTTCCTCATTACGGGGACCGATGGGAGGAATTACTGAGTCTAAACTTGTAATATTACTATATGGTATAAACACCCTTTTGAGATAATTTTGCATGCTTTCAAAAAAGAAATGGTACGACCTTTAGGAATAGAATTTCCCCCCTTCCACTCTAAAATGGGCTCATTTGGAAAGTTAAACTTTACCACCCTCGTTCTATAATATATAGAGGCAAAGTAGGCCTGCAACCAATCCATGCCCAAAATGACATTAAAATCAAACATATCAAGTTCTACTAGTTCAACATAAGTAAGTCTATTTGGAAACATTATAGGATAAAAGGTTCATGTAAAATATCGAGGAATATTTCAAACTTATTAGCTATTAATGTAGCACCTGGATCAAGTAAATACTATACATCAATAGAAAAGACTTTCAACATACCGGTCATCACGTCTGGAGAAGTCTCTTGCTCACCCTTAGAGCGGAGAGAATAGAGGCGATTCTTCTTCGGAGGCTCATCTGAACCACCTGCTTTCCCACTACCCTTGTCTTGAATCTTCACATTAGGGAATTCCCTGACGTTGTAATCTGTCTTTCCACAACCAAAGAAAATACTTGTTCCATCTAAGAATTCTCCTACATGCCCTTTTCCACACTTGGCACAAGTAGACTTCTTGTTGGGTGAACTAGTATCCCTTCCTTCTTAGACTTAGGGTTAGACAATATATCATCCCTAGCCTTAGGGAACTTGGAAGGAACTTGATTAGAAACTCTCTTCTTAAATGTAGGCTTGTCTTCTATCTCAAGCCTACTTTTTGAAGAACCACCATCAAAGGATCTTGCCCTCTTGGCATCTCAACTCTTACTTTTAGCCCTTTCCTCTTCCACTTATTGAGCATGAACCATTAGACGAGCAATGGTCATATTGTCATGTAGCATAGCGGAATGACACTGTTCTTGCAAGTCATCCGACACTCCCGTCAGAAAACGATTCATTTCATCTCTACGGTTGGAAACCAATAAGGGAGAATATTTTGACAATTTAATGAATTTCAAAGCGTATTCAAGAATACTCGTACCTCCTTGGCGAAGTTTGATGAGCTCCACTATCTTGGATTCCCTCTTTTCCCTAGGAAAGAACTTATCAATAAATGCCTTCTTGAACACTTCCCAGGTCACCGGTCCACCCCTTAACGGACTATTGTACCTCCATTGGTCATACCAATTTTGGTACACATCCTTGAGTTGGTAAGTGGCTAACTCTACCTTCTCACTAGTAGACAACCCCATTGCATAGAGAATCTTGTAGATCTCATCAATAAACTCATATTGGTCTTCTTCCACCTTGGAAACATAAAAAGTAGGAGGATTCATCCTAATGAAGTCCCTTAGATGAGAGGACATAGTAGAAACTAGTTGATTTGCCCTTGGTACAACCTCCCGATTAGCTTGGGCCGTCATGGCTTGGGACATTTCAAGAAGAGCGACCCTTATGTTCTCATCCGTCAAAGGGGGAGGATTCTCCGGTGCTTGGTCATCATTCACACCTTCCTCAAGAGGAGGAACTTGATCACCACGAGGAGGAACTCCCGCATTGGCAATCTCTTCTTCAAGTCTTCGTGTTGCATTTATTTGAGTATTCATTTCCCTATAATCAGAATAATAGGATTAGATGCAAAAGCACATTGAGATAACACTCAAAAGTCACGATATTGGACTTCCATAAAAGTGAGAGTTTATGTCACATCCCAAAACCACACCCTAGAAGTTAGGACAATATCGGATTGCAACCGATGTACTTGACCCCTCAGAGGTCTTGTACAAGCCCATTCTGTATCGTTCATCACATATATATAATGAATAGTAGTGCGGAATTAAAACATTTCACAAAAAAATTAGAATATCTTTAAGAACATCTTTCATTAGAAATCATAGGAAATACTAAATCTCAACTCTTGAAACTTAGAAACGAGAATATTTTGGGACACGACCCATACTTCAAAATATAGAAATACTTAGTCTATTACAATACTTTGAAATAAGAGACATATATGTATGCCCTCGAGTCAATTGAGGACACACTTCACTTCGCTTGAGCTACTCAAGAATCCAAGCCATCCTTCATGATCCTTCTCACCTTTCACCTACGCCGTTAAAGTTAAAAAAATATATGGAATTAGTACAAACAATTGTACTAATTCTGTCATTATGCATAAAATCATAAAAAACTGACATTTATTAGAAATATGTATCTTTTCATTCAAAATATCATATTATAATTATAAGAATAACATTTAACACCTTAGAATCACATAAGATAACATTTAAGCAATTTAGGACATTTTTCAACCAACTTTCTAGTAACCTATATTTAGTGTAGAGTGAACTGCTTCACTGTAACAGTGTAGTGCCTTCCCTTCTTTTTTGATACTTTATAGGATGTAATTATCCCACTAAAAGCTATCCTAACACTAACTTAAGTATACAAAGAGAGACCGCCCATACACCATCTACAAGCAGGCTAAATGATCCTCAAGACTAATCATAATGAGACACATAGACACTTACAAGACACCAAAACACATAACATGTTTAATATCACATTTTCCTTATCAAGGCTATTAAAAGACTTACTTAAGTAAATCAAGAAGATAACGTCCATGATTGACCTCTTCAATACTAACTAAATAATCCTTAAGACTACCTAAGTCTTAGATCATGTCAACATAATCAACATCTTCCCTAGCTAGAGTCATTCTTAAGACTCATCTAGGTAAGATACAAAGTGATCATTCTTATGCCCCCTTCACAACTTAACAAGAAAACCCTTAATTACTCTAGATAAGTACTTATTCATTTAATTTACTTTCTTAAATTATGTCATTACATTCATTAGTTCATTTAAGACTCATTCATCACATAAAGACATTCAAGTAATGGTCTTGGACAAGGCCTAGGGACTCTAACTAACACTTGCATAACCTATTATGCAATGTGTAGATAGTGTCCCATACCACCACCTAAACCTCATAGAACTTCTCTAGTTCTAGTAGGTATCCCATATGATGAGAATAGGCAATAACCGAAATAGACCATCGTAGCAAAGCATGGAAATCCGGAGTTCTATCCTACTTCGATGAGGGTGTTCTACTTGGCAATGGTAGAACTTGGACACATTGCACGTAGGCACATGGTTATGGAATATGAAGGGCGTGCTTTGTACTCTAGTCTTATTCTTTAACTAGTTCCCTTACCATACTCACTCAATGCTAGACTTTTTTTCTCATAGAGTAATTTACATTAAAGGTTCATATAAAGGGTTTCCATATAGAGTTCATAACCTTACCACTAGGTTCAAGGTTTTACATAAGGACTGTCTTAACATCATTTAAGGTCTCATGTCATTCGTACATACAAGACTAAGAGTATTGAGCATACTAAGTCAAGACATATAATATTCACATTCATACATGCATCAAGTAAGGGATACAAGTCAACGAAGACAAGACACAACATACTTCACTTTAACACATATTACATGTCATTCTAGAAGCACATCGAAAGAACCATTGCCATATTTAATTCATCCTATACTCTACCATATCATCATTAATATGACCATCATAGAATCACATATTCAAGTAGGAATAGCCATGCCTCACCCCTAAGACTATACACATAAAGACATAGTCATAGTCTAACATGATCACCTAAATAGCATCAATAGAAGAAGTCATATGCTTTCACAATACTTAACATGTAGATAGATATCATCAAATTTTGTCATAATAAGCTACACAAATCATCAAAATACTTCAAGTAGTTGCACGGCCATGATCATCATACTACTTAAAATAACGAGACAAGGCCACATCGATTCCAAGTAAAGCACATAACACCGCCACCATAAGTGCTCCATACCAATGATAACATAATTGAATTATAATTAACATAAAATAAAGGGAATTAGGGAATAGTTCAACCAATCCATCCTCAACACTTCAATCTAATGCTAAGACAACCTATATATTCAATACAATTATTACATCAATCAATAGCCCATAGAAAACTACACTAGAATTCATGAGCATTAAGTCAATATCAAGTAACCTATAAAGTAATCAAAAACTAGGGTTCATCAATAACATGGGTTCATAGGTTAATTCAGTTAAAATCATCAAATTAATAACATTTCAATAATTATTCAATGCATAAAAACATTTAATGCAAGAACCCATGGATACATCATGAAAGTGGACTATTCATCGTTGAAAACTTTAGAAAACATCTTTGAAAGTTGGGCTCCTCGAAGAATAGTGTTTCAAGGATCAAAAACCATACCTAAATGAATCTAATTCTTCAATTTCATGAAGAATCTTTACTAAATTCTCCAATCCAATACCTTCCTTGTTTTTTAGCCCCAATGGAGTTCTAGAGAATTTCTAAGAAAATTTGGGTTTTGATTTTGAAGAATGAGATCTTCTAAGTGTTTTAGGATTATAACCATATTTAAAATACCCAAAATACCCTTTAGGAACCTCCTTTTCTCTTAGTTTGAAGTGGAGTGCATTTACAATTTCACCCATATCATTACAATGACTGCACGCAGGAATGTAGACCCATCGACTGAGGGCCATCGACGGCCCGTCCCTTGACCAGCGGACCATCTTGTTTGTGCGTTGTTGGGGACTGAGGCTGATATTTGGCCTCTAATTCCCTACGCCTAAGTGTCCATATATGAGAACTCACCAATGGTGCGTCGACTAACCCACTGGGCGTCGATTACCATCTGTAGGTGGGCTATCTTGGCAGTCTTGGCCACCCAACATAGGGCCTTCCTCAAGGACCCTTGGATGGTCCTTGGGGATGTTTTCCTTGATGTTTCCAACACAAACATGCTCGTATACGATTTAGTACCTCTCACATGAATTTCATCCAAAACGAACTCTAAAACTCAACGAAACATGCATAGACACACAAGTTCGTTTCAAGGAAAATATTTCGAACATCATGGATGTTCTGGGACATTTGACCTCCAAACTTCATGAAGCTTTATAAACGTATACACAGTAATAACTAACTTAAGGACCTTATAAACTCATGAATCTCACAAATTGAAGACCTTAGTCGTCCCTTGACGTTTCACTTCCAAATCATCTTAACTCTTAGACACTGCCTCAATACCACATTATAGACAAATTGAAGACCTTAGAAACTCATGAAAAACATAGTAGGCTCTAGTTCACCTAAATCATTTTTGGGATCTTATAGTTCCTAGGGATAACGTAGGTTCCCATTCATAAGTATGGCACGCTTCACAATTATGAATACGAACTTACATAGACATGGTAGAGAGAGGCATTGACTAATCGATATTTCACCTCATGCTCAGATACCATGTTTGTCACATCCGGGAATAACACCTAGATATAACCGGCATCGTCGTCCTCTTGAGGACTAAGACTAGCCGGTTAGCTTACATCATTCCATTCGTAGGTCAAATTTAGCGGAAAATCTACAACTTTGCAATGACATCTAATTGGAGGTTTACACAGACCTCTACATACACATAGTATATATACATCGAGTATACATAGACCCTTCGTATAGGAAGATTACACAGTCTTCTACTTTTATTGCACATTAATATATAAAATATAACATAGTCATAATAGTCCTCTCATCTCATAACTATCTACTAAGAGTCTATCAAAATGGGCCTAGCCCATACATCAATTCAATAACACCACATATAGGTTATACAAATTCTTTCACTCAATTAAAATTAAAGAAACATAAGTCTTAAACTCATAACAACTCTATTAGCTAGATAGTGGTATCGCCCTAGGAATGTGAGGATGAACCCTACTTGGATAAATAACAGATACAAGCCTTCTTGAAGTCATCTTCTAAGCACTTCAATGATCGGAACCTAAAATGTTGGGGAAAAGGAAGAAACAGGAAGTTTGTTTTTAGTATATATCTTTCTTTTATTTAATCTTGAGGTTTTTTCTAAGAATATCGTAGATAGTGTGTATAGAATATGTACTTTATTTTCTAATAGACTTTTCTCTTTAGTAAGATTTTTCTTTTCATTATCATATTGTTTCCTTATGATTTTCTTTTTCTACAAACACAAGTATGATTTTGAATAAAAATCCTTTTTGGTTTGCTTTAGCTTTTCCATCATTCGCCGCCCTTTCAATAGCCTTTTGCGCGGATCTTGCACCTGCGCTTCCAGACCTTGATATTCCAGTAGGCATTTTCCTGCTGAAATAGCCCAATTGCATTGGGGGACTAAACAGAAGACCACCCAGTTTGGCAGGATCTTGCAAGAAATCTGTGGGCAGGCAAAAGAACTTGTTGTCTATCAAGCAGGAGCGCAGGTTGAGCTCACGCTCGAGAAATTCGTAGACACTGTCAGGTATCTAGAAGACATGGACGAGTTGCCCGAATAAGAGCGAATGTTAGTACACTACTTGTACTAAGTATAAGACAATATGCACATATACTTTGAAATCATGCTAAGAAAAGGGACATTTCATAAAGTATGCACTTTTCATTTAAACCTTTATTCACATTCAACAAGACCATACCAACCAATAATGCATGTTCATTACTTCATAGGCGTGTACATCACAAGAACAACAACATCAAGTCTAGTCAAGTCAACATGGATAGCATAATGGTAACAATCATGAATAAGAGTACATTTCAACATAACTAGAGCAAGACAATTAACCATGAACCCCTATCAAGTCAACAAGTGCAATGACCAAGCAAAGTCCCATAACCTTACATAATCAAGTAACCCAACAAGAATCATGACTAACATCCTACTTCACATATCATAACATTTAAGAGTACATAGCATCATAATTTAACAATATAGACAAACAGATATTCATAAGTGAACTAATAATCATATAATATAAACAATGTGCAAGTTCATCATGTATATATCATATATCATCATAAGCATATTCATATATAGTATCAGCCTTCTAAAGTTACCTTCAAGGCAAAACTAGTACAAGGCATAGGTAGAGGCCCATACCCCTACCTAGGTTAAGTTAACATCTCAAGTCACCTTAGTTAATTCTACATTCATTACTTTATATTTTCTTTTTAGGAAACACTTGCCTTAACTGACATAGACCACAAGAGCTATTTGTGGAATCCAGTGTTGTAAAACCTTACACTGAAGGAATGTAGTCTACCAGCCAAAGTAAACCCAACATAAACGTAGCTTTCTAGGTGGATCCACTAGCTAGTCTTCCTATGGGAGCACAATAGTTCAATAACTAAGATATAGGTATAATCCCTCTACATACCATTTGGCGATTGAGGCCTCCTCTCATGGGGATACAATGGATGAGTATCCCTCCTAGGGGAGTCAACACTATTTGTGAAAAAATAGGTTGAATCTCCCTCTATGGAAAGTCAACACATCCCATTGTAAAGTTCATTCGGTGCTAAGCTAAGTCCCTTTTTGAAATGTCTTAAATATCTTTATTCATCATCATAGATTATTGTAAGTCATAGGGTCTAACCTTTGTATAACATCATCATCATCATATATGAATAAGAATTGCATGATTATTGTCCTTTCATTACAATTCATATACGTTAGGTTAGCACAGTACCATTCTCATATCGTGATAAAGTACATTGGTAAATCATTCACCATCCTTATAACATTTACATCTTAAGCCAACACCTCACAATCATAATCATGACATTTCAATTCAACATCATACCACCCTATTAATTCTAATAGAAGGCATACTCCAATCCAACATCATGACTTAATCACAATTAACCACAATTTGAAGTAAAGGATCTTAAAACTTACCAAGTCTCCTTCATAGTTCATCATCAGGCTAGTAAAATCACTACATCACAATTCAATAGATCATAGCTTAAGACAAGATAGTTAGGTCAATTCACATTATACTTCATAACCTAGATCATCTTCTCAAGAACTATCACGAATGACTAAAAATAACCCTAATTCACTAATGATTAGTGTAACAAAAACATTAAGTATTAATTAAACCAATAACCAAGTTAATTGAACCAATACAATTTAATTCATATCAAGATCACAGCCTAGGGTTAAGGTTTAGGGGTCATCTTCTACAAACTAGACCAAACCATAAATATATATCATAAATAGATTAGAATACATGTTAATATATTCATAATATCCAAATTAAATCATAAACAAATCAATTCATAACATCTATTTTGTATTGGATGAAAACCCACTTGAAAACTTAATTTTTAGAATTTGATGGAACCGTTTGAGAAAAGAGGTATCAAAGGTAATCTAGATACCATACCTTGTTAATTGATGAATATTTATGTAGAATCCTTATTAATTTAACCCTAGAACCCTCCTGTAGCTTGTTCTTCAATGGAGTATTCACTAGAGAGAGAAAGAAGAGAGAAGGAAAAGAGTTTTGTTTTGTGAGTTGTGATTAATCTAATGGAATTGGGGTCTTTATATGGGGGGTTAATTAATTTAATTAGGCTTCCCCAATCCCATAAATAACGGCCTAACCCCTTGATTAATTGGAACTAATAAAAAATGTGTAGAACATTATAGGCCCCATCGACGAGACCACGATCGACAGATTGTTGGTCCATCAACAAGTCGACTCCCTCTCGATCAACACAAGCTCCATCATTTGCCTCCGTGGTGAACATGTCCCAGGCAGTCTTAACCCCGTAATGCAAGGGTCCTCCTCAAGGGACCTTGGTTGTCCTTGAGGAGTCGTCCCAGATGTTTCTATCATCAATCACCTTAAACATATGTTATACACCCTTTCACCAAATTTCATGAATTTCCGACTCCGAAAAGCTAGTCAAATAGACTAAGGCACGCTAGTACCTCCTTGAACTAGTTACCAGACGTCATGGACGTTCTTAGACGTTTTTGTTTATAGACTTAATAAATGACTTATATTCATTAAAATGGACCTTAAAACAGTGTTAAAACTTAAGAAACTTATGTTAGGCTCTAGAACACGTCTTAGATTTTCGAAGTGTTATACATTCAACTTGCTAAGTACCTATTTCTTCAACTTCATTAATAGTGGATCAAGATGTTGTTTGGACTTCACTTCAACTACTAAGGATGACTCACAGTTATTATGAACAACAAAATGACCATTTGGGGTATCGTCGAACCGAACACCCAATCTAGCAAACCTTTGAACATATTTCACTAGGTCTTTTTTTCTCTTCTTCTACATTAGACACACTACCCATGGTCATACGACTCAAAGCATCCGCAACAACATTTGCCTTGTCGGGATGGTAAAGAAAACTCATGTCATAATCTTTTATCAATTCCAACCATCTTCTTTGTCGGAGATTCAAATCCTTTTGAGTAAACACGTATTGATGACTCTTATGGTTGATATGCACAGCCACATGAACACCATAAAAGTAATGCCTCCATAATTTCAAGGCAAATATTACGACCGCTTATTCAATGTTGTAAGTTGGATAATTCTTCTCATGCACCTTGAGTTGTCTAGAGAAATATGCTACTACCTTCATGTGTTGCATAAGAACATACACCAATCCCACTTGAGATGCATCACAATATACCACGAAATACTTGGTACCCTCCGGTAGAGTCAATACCGGAGTAGAGTGTAAGCTTATATTTCAAAATTTGGAAGCTTCCTTCACATGCCTCTGACCACTCAAATTTCAAACTCTTTTGGGTCAAGGTAGTCAAAGGAGAAGAAATGGACGCAAAACTATGTATAAACCTCCTATAGTACCTGGCTAAACGCAAAAAACATCAAATGTCAGTTGGAGTCAATGGTCTAAGCCAATTCTTAATCTCCTCGGTTTTCTTTGAATCGACCTCTATACCCTTACTTGAGATGACATGACAATGAAAAGCCATAGATCTCAACCGAAACTCACACTTGTTATACTTGCCAAATAGTTAGTGTTCCTTAAGGACTTGTAAAACAACTCTCAAATGACCCACGTGTTCACCCTCATTTTGTGAATATACCAAGATGTCATCAACGAAGACAGTGACAAATGAATCTAGGAAATTTCAAAAAACCCTATTCATAGGTCCATAAAAGTCATCGGGGAGTAAGACTAAAGGACATTACTAGGAACTCATAGTGACCATACCTTGTTCAAAATGTCGTCTTAGGTACATCCTCACCTCTCAACCTAAGTAAGTAATACCCCTACCTTAAGTCAATTTTAGAAACATAGCTTCCCCTTGGAGTTGATCAAATAAGTCATCAATCGAGCGAGAGGATACTTCTTCTTAATGGTAACTTTATTGAGTTGACGATAGTCAATGCACATCCTAAGGGACCCATCCTTATTTTTAAACAAATAACACCGGAGCTCCCCATGGTGAAATACTAGGTTGAATGAAAGAATTGTCTAGTAAATCTTTGACTTGAGCCTTCAACTTTTTAAATTCAGCCGGAGCCATCCAATAAGGAGGAATTGAAATGGGATTCGTATCCAGTAATAAGTCAATAACAAAGTCAATTTCCCGCTTAGGAGGAATTTTTAGCAAGTCATCCGAAAAGACTTCTTGAAATTCCCTCACTACAGGGACCAAATTAATAGGACGAATATCAGTTTCAAGATCTTTGACTCTTACAATATGGTAAATACACCCTTTTGAGATCATTTTACAAGATTTCAAATAATAGATGATACGACCTCTAGGAATTGAATCACAGTCTTTCCAATCGAAGATGGGTTCATTGGGAAAGTTGAACTTGACTACTCTAGTATGAGAATCAATGGAAGCAAAACGAGCCTACAACCAATCTATTCAAAAAATAACATCAAAATAATTCATATCATGCTTTACGAAATCAACCCATGTAACTATATTGGGCAATGATATCGGAAAACTCTTAAAGAATCTCTAGCCACAATGGATTCAACCACTTGGGTTGTAACCGAAATGGTTCATTCAAAATATCGAGTAGAACATCAAACTTTTTATCTAATAGAGGATTTACAAATGACAAGGTAGAACGGAATCAAGTAAAACATTAACATCAATAAAGAAGACTTGTAACATACCGGTGACTACATAGGGAGAATCCTCTTGCTCACCCCTAGAGCCGAGAGGATAAAATTGGTTTCTCTTTGGAACTTTAGAACTAGTAGCACTAGGTTGGGCTTGACCACTTCCCTTCTCTTGAACATTTATATATTAGGGAAATCCCTAACCTTATGGCCCTTTTTTCCACAACTAAAGCAATTTTCCGTCCCAACTAGACGCTCACCCGAATGCTTCTTACCACACTTTGCACAAGTTGGCTTATCACTTGGTGAATTTCCACTCCTAGCCTTTTGGGACTTAGGGTTAGACACCCTATCCTTTCTTGTCTTGGAAAAGTTGGAAGGATCTTTTATGGGAACCCTCTTCTTGAACCTAGGCTTGCCTTGAATCTCAAGACCACCTTTAGAAGTACCTCCCTCATAAGCCTTTTCCCTCTTAAACTAATTATTCTTTTTCTTAAGCCTAGTCTCTTCAACTCTTTCTGAATGAATCATCAACCTAGAGATATCCATGTGGCCATGGAGCATCGCCGAACGAAACTCTTCAACCACATCACCGGACACTCCCATGATAAAGCTACTCATTTCATCCCTCGGGTTAGACACCAAGGAAGGAGCATATTTTGTAAAGTTCAAGGAGTATTGATTCACACTCATACCTCTTTGACAAAGGTTGATGAATTCTTCTACTTTCGCCTCTCTTTTATCCCAAGAAAAGAAGCGATTAAGGAAAGCCCTTCTAAACACCTCCCAAGTAATAGGACTCGCTCTCAAGGTCCTATTATCTCTCTATTGGGTGTACCACTCATAAGGCAAAGCTTTCAAGATTACCAATAAGTGAGGATTCTTAAATGTCACATATCCTCTCATTCATAAGTGTCGCGTGCTTCACACCCATTAAAAAAGCTCTACGTAGACGTTGTTCAATGAGACATCATCCCTAAGATTTCTTTAACCTCATGCTGTGATTCCATGTTTGTCACGATCGGGGAGCACCCCTAGACGTAACCGGCATCGTCATCCTCGAAGAGGACTAACACTAGCCTCTTAGCATTCGTTATTACATATCATAGGTTAAAAATGCGGAAAAATTAAAACTTTTCATATGCATATATATAGTGAGGTTTACATAGACCTCTCGCATACTAAGGGAGCTTACATAGACTCCTCGCATAGGAATCTTACATAGGCTTCTACTATTGGATAACATAATTGATGCATAAGAATTAGTGTAATACTTCATTTCATATTCAACCATTTACGGGAATACAAGTCTTGGACATGGTCAATACCAAGTCAACATGCCAATATAGGCTTACAACATTAACCAAATGAAAGAGGAATAAAACTACATGTCTTTAGGCTATAACAACACCAATATCTAAATAGTGGCATTGCCCTCAGAATGGTGAGGACCAACCCAACTTGGAGAAGAAATAAACCAAGTCTTATTTAATTTGCATTCTAGAAACTCAATTATCAGAACCTACATAATTGTAGAAACATAGAAATTGTGTTAGTACACCACTTGTACTAAGCATGGAAACATATGCACACCTAATGTTTGAAATCATGCTTCATTGAACATTTGTTCAAAATCCTGTTAAGTTACTTTTTAAATAAACCTTATGCACAACAAAGAACACATATAAGACAATAATAATGTGTCTGTTAAAACAATACTGTCACACCCGGAGAGTACACCCCAGATGCGACCGGCGTCGGCGTCCTCTTAGAGGACTCAAACTAGCCTTTTAGAGTTTGTCATAACATGTAATCAGTTAAAATTGGCGGAAAATAAAAAACTTTTAATACTATGTGAAGTATACTTAGACTTCATATTTAACATTCATAATAGCATATGATTTTCTAAAAACTTGTCTCACGTGTATAAAACATCTAAAGAGTATGAATTTGGACTAGCCAATAAATAGTCAATATGCCATGAAGGCCTTAATAAAAAAGAAGTCGAAGAACATAATTGAAATACGAGTATTCTTAAAATCTACTAAAGTCTTCATAAGCTAGAATATGAAAAGGTAGAATCCCCGAACATGAGGTCCTACCAACACTTGGAGAAAGAGTTCCAAGCTTCTTCAATCGATCTTCTTAATCTTTAATTGCCAGACCCTACATTTGTAGTAATATAAAGTAATTCGATTAGTACGCCACATGTACTAAGTATGGGTATATGCATATAACATTTAAGGACATGCATGAAAAAGGATCATTTCTTAGAAAGCATGCTATGTCATAGAAAGTCTTTAACACACATACCATAGAACATATACAAGTTAAGGATTTCATCAACATAAAGCATGATCATAATCAGAGACATATTATCATAGAGTCATGTTAGCATTTCATATTCTATAGATCATATAAACATAACATACAAAACACTTACCAATGATCCCATCCCCAACCTACAAGTGCAATGGTCATGTGAAGACCCATAACCCCACATAACCAAGTAGATAAGATAGGATACCATAAGTAAAGCTTTGCTTCATATAAGTGGTAACATAGTAGACATCATCTCATATAGCAATATAACATGTTCATAAACTTTGCCATCATCATACAAGGGTAACATCATATATCATAAGCATCATACCTTTCATGTTATCATATTACATAAGAACAATCTCCTAGGACTTCCCTTGGAGTCAACTTGTGCAATGTCTATGTAAAGTCCCATACCCCTACCTATACCAATTAGACTCCTCAAGTCACCCTAATTAATGTCCATTTACTCATATTTAATTTTACATGAGGGTTAATTCTCCATAACCGACATTGGCCATGTAAGCTAAACATGGAATCTGGTGTCATAAAATATCACACTAAAAGAAGGTGGTCTACTGGCCAAAGTAGAACCAAACATGACATAGCTTTCTAGGTGGATCCACTAGCCAGTATCCTATGGTGGCAACATAGTTCAAGAACTAGGAGACGTATTAGAGACCCATAGTTCCACATTACATGGTAGCCTCTATCTCATGAGAGTCATTGTGAACCTACCTTCAAACTAGGGAAGGGGCACCTTTCATATCTAGTCCATCGGTGCTTAGCTTAAGTCCCTTTATACAATAACCTTCAAGTTTTCTTTTATCATAAACTTATCATAGGTCATTGGAGATTAACTCCTTGTATAAATATGATCATGAGCTCTTTAGGATTATATTATAATTTTCTTTAATAATAACCCTTCGTATGTGAGAATAAACATAACATAATCACCTTGTGTAAAGCATACAAGAGGATATCATAAACTTGCATTTTCATATTTTTATCATGATCTCACATTTAGCATGTTCATAGCCCAACATATATTCATAGCAACTCTTTTAATGTTTTTCCTTTCAGAAAATATTTTTTTATATGAGTTTTGACTTTTTAGAGTCGCCACTTATTTTTTAAAGAAAAATCATGAAAAACATGTTTTTCCGATCGATTAAAATAGGAAACCGATTAAAAATGTTTAAGGGGGTTCGAGGATTCCTATTAACGTCTTAGGAAGGTTTTAAAAGCAACTAAGATATTCTCTTACTTGCGGTTATCCGACAACTAGATTTATTTGGCTAAAATCGTTCAACCTAAATTTTGTTATGAAATTTATTAGAAGTTGTTTGAAAGTGAAGTATTATAATTTATTATCTAAGTAAGAATTTGTTTGCAAGTTTATTCATTCGTTTAGAATACGTTTGAGAGTAAATTTTAAGTCGATAAAACATTTACGACGTTTGCATGGATTTGGATTCTTTAACTTTAAAACTACCGACAAATAAAAACAAATAAATGAAAATAAGAGAGAGAGAGAGAGAGAGAGAGAGAGAGAAGAGAGAGAGGGAGAGATAGATAGTTGTGTCCAAATCCGGGTTATCTGTCCGACTGGACCGGTATTTGGACCCATTTGTTTAGGGGTTTTGACCGACTTCTCCTGTACATGTCCTAAACTAATTATACAAAATGGTGAATACACAAAAGAAATACAACAAAGGCTTAGGCCTAAAATAAAATAATACTTAAAAATGAGCCTGTTGGGACACTTCTCCTTTTAAATCTTTGATATACTTTGATTCTTTATGTCCGGACCTGTTCGTCGATTTTTATGACTTGACTTGCTACGATGAAGCATGAGTCTTTATGACTCTCCAAGAATGCGAGGGGAAGCAGAGTTCAATTTGGACTCAAACATGTTTCACATGTAACAAAAATGATAACAAAGATTAGCAATCAGTGCTTAACCAAATCATAACACAAAAATAAGAGAATGTACTATATCAGACTATTCAGAATCAGGGGACGGTGGGGGAAATTCTCAAAAGGTTTGGGGTAAAATCAGATAATCACTTCAATTTCAATTTTTGAAATTGATTCCCAGGACAAGAAACAGGTTGTTCTTGTACAAAAATTTGGCAAAATCCCCCAAAATCCGGAAAGATGTAGGGACGGACGACTTGGATTCATCCTAATCGTCCTTGTACTCGACGTGGCTCCCATCCACGTGAGCCAAGGAAGAGTACCATGATGGTCGTACGAATACAGGGAGGTTCGATCAAGAGCTGAATCAAGCATAAAAAGGAGAAGAGACGCGAGAGCATGAAACCCACCGCGCGCTGGTCCATGAATCTACTGCTGATCGTCTTTCCTACTAGGAATTGTGTGTTGTTACACCCTGTCGTTGTTAGCGTGAAGAAGAAAAGCTTCACACACACACACACACGTCAATTAACTATTTCGGGGAGGGTCAAAATTGGGTGTCAACAGCAACATAATACATACTTCAGTAGCATGTTATCTCTAGTCATATCCTAGCAGAACCATAATAGAGAAATCACAACTTTAGAAAATTTACCTCTTGCTTCCAAGTACCTTATTCAAGAACTTACGTTCAATTTTTAAGTAATCATAACAATAACATAGTGAAATACTCAATAGCATAGTCTATACCAACTCTTCAATTCATATACAAGATCAATTCATAATGTATGATAAGGGAAAGGGTCATTAAAGAGATTTGTCAAGTCTTAGTTCCAATTCTAATGTTTACACGTTATCAAGTAGTAGAAACAACCCATTTAAAACCATAAATTAGATAAATATCATGCATCACAGAAAATTCAAACATTATTTATCTAATGCTCAACAATTTGAGTGAAATCAACCACAGAAAACCATTATTTTTTACCGAAAGTCATAAATCTAGAGTTAGGAAGAAAACCCGATTTGTAGAGTAAAAACCCTAAAATTTGAATTTTTTGAAAACTATCTTCCAAAGGAACTCTTGGGGAAATCAATCCCAAGAGTTAAAAATCCACACCTTATAGACTAATAATCCACGAAATTTGATTGGAAACCTCGAAGCCTTCGTCTTCTTCCTTAAGCTCTTCTTGTTGTTCAATGGATTTAGGAAAAGAGAGCGTTTCTTGAGAGAAATGGGTAAGAATGATTTGGATGTGTAAAAAGTGGTCTAAAACTGACCTAGTTTCCATATATAGTCGTCCTATAAATACCCAAAAGACCCTTCACTTAAATGGGTCTTTTTATGAAGTTATATTACCAAAATACGACTTTAACGAATATGGGAAGTGGTTGCACGTCGCGGGTCAATTCCCATTATTTTTCTAAATTTTTTGTTGAGGCAGTGAGGTGCGTATCATCCTCGTGTCAAAAGGCTGCCCCTCAATTCTTGAGGCAGTAGCTTTCGTATAGGCTATGAGTCGCACACCTTATGCCCCAATCTTGTTCACACAGGCTGCTTGCCTACCCATGTTGGGGTCCTCCCCAAGGACCCTTTGGGTGGTCCTTGGGGTGTCGTTACCGGACGTTTGGACCCTTTGTAATACATACTACCGATCCAAGGTCTCTTTATAAGTTTTGGACTTCATTTGACACCTCGAAACCTTCACCAAACATAGGGACGTCAACTAGTTCACATTAGCTAGTTTCCATAATCAAGGTCTTTCTTTATCGTTCTGGCTCTAACCTTTTCTGAACATTATTTAATAGATTAATCTCTAGTATAAGTCATGGAATTTCCGGAGTATTACAAATACCTTATTCAACACAAGACTAACATCATCAAAAAAAGTCAAGTCAACATATGTAATAGCATATTAGAACCCATAATCATAGAAACTTCAATATCATGGGACAATAACAAAGAATATACAAGAGTTCATAACATTACCACATAGGCAAGACCCTTACTCATAACCCCTTACCAAGCTCACAAGTCCAATGACCAAGTAAAGTCCCATAATCTTACTCAACTAAGCAAACCAACCAAAGGATCATAAGTAATGTCTAAATTTAAATAACATAGTATCATAAGTAGTCATCATCATATTTAGCAATATAGACTAACAACATGTTTATAAGTGAAACCAACATCATATAGGATCATCAATATGTAAAATCAACATATGCATATCATTTACTTTATATTACATAAAAAGATAAGAAGATCCTCCTAAGTCTTCCCTCAAGGCCAACTAATTCAATGTATAGGAAGAATCTCATACCCCTACCTAGACTAAGTAAAACCCCTTAAGTCATCTTAGTTGGAATTCACTTTATTACTTCATTTTACATTAGAAAAAACATGCCTTAACCGACATAGACCACATGAGCTAATATGGACTCTGTTGTCATGAAACCTTACACCAAAAGAAAGTTCACTACCTGCCAAGGTACTATCAAAACATGAACATAGCATCTAGGTGGATTCACTAGCTAGTATTCCTACGGGGGCAACATAGTTCAAGAACTAGGAGACATGCTTGAGACCCTCTTTATGCCATTGGCATTGTAATCTCTATCTCATGAGTACATAGTGAACCTACCTTCCTTGTTGGGATGGGACACTCCTACATACCAATTCACTCGGTGCTAAGCAAGAGTATCTTTTTGAAATGTCTTTAAGCCTTTATTAACAATCATAACTTAGCATACGTAATAGAGGAGTACCCCTTATATATCATCATCGTTGACTCATTAGGAATTGCATGAGAATTTCCTTTCATGGCAACCCTTCATTTGTGAGATTAACACATTTTCATCATCATGTCATAGTAAAACACATAGATAATCATAATCTCATAATACATATATTCAAGACATTTCAACTACATTAATCATACCATCACCTATATAATATAATCACAATCAATACCTTCATTGAACATCATAATTATGTATAAGTCATCACAATCGAAGTAAGGATTCAAGATCATAGGTCTTACCAATTCACCTTCCCAAGATTTCTTCCATGATGTTACCATCAATCAACCATATTAATCTCATAATAGACTTAATAACATCATATAATAGTAATTAACACAGAAACTAAGTCAATTGCGTTAATAATAATCAATTCAACACCAATTTATAACCTAGGGTTAAGGAAATAGGGTCGATTCATGATCTCTATCATTGAATTATGTCTAACATCAAGAACTACCCTTTTTCACAAATAATATATCATAATATTTGAAAGATCAATTTCGAATTAGGATTAAAACACATGTTTTTCTCATTTTTTTGGAAATTACTTTGGAATAATCCTTTGGGGAAAGGAATCCCAAAGGTGAAGATTTACCCATACCTTGTTAATCCTTGAAGATTGATGGATAAAATTGATGTTCTTGAATCCCTAATNGGAAAGGAATCCCAAAGGTTTACCCATACCTTGTTAATCCTTGAAGATTGATGGATAAAATTGATGTTCTTGAATCCCTAATTCCCTTGACCTTGGTCTTCTATGGAGTCTTATTTAGGAGAGATAAAATAGAGAGAAGGAAGAGTAATTTGAGTTTGGGAATTGTGGGTGTTGGGTTAGTTTAATTAGGCTTATATCTTTATATAGTTGCTTAATTTACCTAATTAGGCCTTCCTTAGCCTCTAATTAAACCCCTAACAAACTAACTTTATAAAATGAACCCTCTAAAAACGACCAGCCAAACACAGGCTTGAGCTATGAGACCTTGACCTATGGTTTGTAGGCCAGTCGACAGGCCCTGAACACACCGTCCTGCAGGTCCGTCGATGGTGTAAGAGACAATTCACTATGGCCATTTTTTGAAAATGTCAAAGTATTGCCGTCGGAGGAATCGGTGCCATGTAAGCCAGGAGCCGTCATTTGCAAGCGTAGGTGTTGGTGTCTTTTGACAACTTTTTGGTCATTTGGAAGGGTCCTCCTCAAGGACCCTTAGAGTGTTATTTGGGGATTCGTACCCGGATATTTCGACAACAAACACGTTGTAATACATGTATGACACCTTTCTACCGAATTTCATCATATTCCGACTCATAAAACCTCGTGAAACATGCCAAGGCACACTAGCACCTATTTTAATATTCATCGGACGTGATGGACGTGCCTTGATGTTTTAACTCTAAAACTTCCTAAATGACTTATAAACATTATTTTTGGTCTTAAAACAGTGTTACTATCCTTAGACCAACATGTGAGGCTCTACATTAGATCTTGTACTTTCGGAGTGTTACAGTTTCATGCCTTTCCAACAAACATATGACCCTAAGTCTATCATGCACACGTAGAGGATACCATTACGGGTTTCAACTTCAAGAATATCATAACCTTCTTTACATATTTCAAGGTCATACATTAATCACTCATACACATACAAGACAAGGGTGCTTTAGCCTAGCAAGTCAACGAATCACGTATTCACATATCATTCATCCATCAAGAAGAGGGACTTAAGTCTACCAAATCAAGACACAGCATTCATCATATAACTTATACAAAAAAATTTAAGTACCATGTAGGGACACTAATCCTACCACACAAGATACCACATCAACACATAAAGAGACTCATCATAGTCTACCATAGTCACACATAATCATTTAAGGACAACATGATTTAACCTCACACGTTCATACACAACATTATCATATAAGACACCACTTAGACCTCTTATTATCCTATACCATTACTTAAGGAAGAATCTTAACCTTAGCATTCATACAAGATCACATAAGCATTATAACAGTACAACACTTTATACCTGCACATTACACAAGATCACACATATATCACATCATACTTCACTTTACATGACCATCTAAGCCATAACATATTCAACATGATCATCTTACATCACATAATCAACTTCATTTCATACATTTATATACCCTAACATGATACTAATTCAATTTAAATAAATAATGCCGACAAGGCCATGTTCATCATATAATCAACACGTAATAATCGCCACCATAAGTGGACCATACAAATCAATAGCAATTCTATACAATTCTACACAATATAGAGTGATCAAGTCAACTTACCACCTTTCCACCATCATCATCAAATATCCTTACCCATAGCAATCGACACAATTCCAAACCATCAATCTAGAAATATACAATATAAATATATTCAATTTAAGGAATCCTATAAACCATTCAATCATAATCTATACATAAATCAATAGACCAAAGCAATCTACACATAAATTCAATATTATTAAGCCATGATCAATTCACCCATAGTAGCCAAATATAGAGATATTACAATGTCAAGTGTTCATGGATATGATATTTTCATTGGAAAACATCAATGATACATCAATAATATCATATCTTAATGTTTTAAAGCTTTTTATACAAAAATACATGACTTAAAGTAAAAGTGGACTTTTCATCTTTTTGAAATCTTTGAAATCACATTGAAATTTACTCTAAGGTGGTAGCTAAAAATCCTTAGATGAAGAATTCCCATACCTTATTAGGAGGATACAAAGAGAGTTGAAGAAGAAACTTCATTGAAAATCCATCATCAAGCTTCATCTTCACCTTGAGCTCTCATAGATGTTTTTTTGATAGAGTTTGGGAGGGTTAGGGTTTTGACCTAGGTGTTAGGGTCTAGATGATAGTCAAACCTTTAATACACATAAAACACCCAAATACATCTACACAGACCGTCCTCATAATTTATGACTTGGGGTGAATTTCTCAAAACACCCTAAGCCAATCAGTGGAGCAGGCAGTATTGCAGACACAAACCACGCCCACCAATCGACGGTCCGTCGCTTGGACCACGTTCCTTCGATGGGGTATCGTTGTTTTATTCAGAGGCTCATGGACTTGCATACTTGCAGGATCAATCGACGCCCCAAGTCGTTGAGCCATCTTTCAAAGGATAGGCGGTCGTTGGTCCATTAAAACCTCTATCGAATCTTCCGCCATGTTTATGAAGATAGACAACATGCAATTCAATTTTTATATTATTTACTTCCAGATCTCTTTAAGACAATTTTTGCTCAAGAACAATGCCTTACTTCGCAATAAAATGGCATTTCTCCCAATTTAGGACAAGGTTGATATTCACAGATCTTTGGAGCAATTGCCCAAAATGCATTAAAAAAATTTCAAATGTATCTCCCACAACTAAAAAATCATCCATAAAAACCTCTATGGAATCTTCCACCATGTCTACGAAGATAGACAACATGCACTGTTGAAAAATTGCTTGTGTGTTATAGAGCCCGCATGGCATCCTTTTGAATGCAAATGTCCCGTAAGGACAAGTGAATGGGTTTTTTATTGATTCAAATGGAGCGATGGATATCTTATTGTATCCAGATTAGCCTTCTAAAAGACAATACCTTATGAATTGGTATGGTCTTCTTTAATGTGCATAAAGTTTTCTAAATGTAAAAATAGCATTTTTAATGAAATATACCTTTTTAGCATAATTTCATGATATGTGTGCATATGGTCTCATACTTAGTACAAGTTTTGTACTAACCCCATTCTCTCCCTTTTCCCCCAACATTTTAGGTTCTGGTCTGTGAAGGGCCTTAAAACGGCTTTGAAGGATGATTTGAATTCTCAATCATCAAAGTTGTGTAGGTCCTCACATTCTGAGGGAAATGTCAATATCAAGCTTATGAAGTTGTTTTAGTTTTAAGACTCTTATGTTCTTTCCTTTCATTTGAATACAAAACATTATATAACCTATATGTGGCTTTGTAACATTGATGTATGGGCTAGGGCCAAATTGGTATACTCTTGTTAGATGGCTATGAGATGAAAAATCCATTTGATACTATGTTATATCTTATATATTTATGTGCAATAAAAGTAGAATACTATGTAAACCTCAACATAGAAGAAGTCAAAAGTTTTAAATTTTTCAGCATTTAGTGTTTTATTCTACGTGCTTTTAGTATATAGTCCTTTTATTATGATTATAGGCAATGAATATTCGAAGGAACGCGGCGCAAAGACTTGAAGAAGAGATTGCCAATGCGGGAGCTCCTCCCCGAGGCAATCAAGTTCCTCCTCTTGAGAAAGAGGTAAATGATGACCAAGCTCTGGTCAATGCTCCTCCTTTGACAGATGGTGACATAAGGTATGCTCTTCTCCCACATGTCCCAATCCATTACTCAAGCACATTCCATCATTACTCAAGCTGAAGCCATGATGGCCCAAGCTAATCGGGATGTTTTACCCCGAGCAAACAAACATGTTGGCACCATGGCCTTCCATTTGAGGGATTTCACTCGGATGAATCCCCCTACTTTCTATCCGTCCAAAGTTAAAGAATACCCCCAAGAGTTCATTGATGAAATCTACAACATCCTCTATGCTATAGGGTTGACCACTAGTGAGAAGGCCGAGTTAAGAACTTACCAACTCAAGGATGTGGCCCAAGCGCGGTACGTCCAATAGAGGGACAATAAGCATCTGTGAGGTAGACCCGTGACTTGGGCGGTGTTTAAAAAAGTCTTTTCTTGATAGATTCTTTCCTAGGGAGAAGCGGGAAGCTAAAGCGGTGGAGATCATCAACCTTCGTCAAGGAGGTATGAGTGTTCTTTAATACTCTTTGAAATTCACTAAATAGTCAAAGTATGCTCCTTCGTAGGTTTCCGATTTTAGGGATGAAATGAACAACTTTGTGACGGGACTGTCGGATGACTTGCAAGTAGAGTTTCATTCGGCTATGCTACATGACAATATGAACATTTCTCGTCTCATGGTTCATGCTTAACAAGTGGTTGAGGCAAGGTATAATAGAAAGAACAAAGATGCCAAGAGGGCAAGATCTTTTGAAAGTGGTTCTTCAAAGGGTAGGCTTGACATCCAAGATAAGACTAGGTTCAAGCAGAGTATTTCTAAAAAAGTTCCTTACAAGTCCCCAAAGGCTAAGGATGATAGGGTGTCTAACCCTAAGCCTCAAAAAGGAAAGGGTACTAGTTCACCAAACAAGAAGCCAACTTGTGGAAGGTGTGGCAAGAAGCATTATGGTGATTGTCTTAAGGGAACTAATAATTGGTTTGGTTGTGATAAAAGTGGGCACAAGGTTCGAGATTTCCCAATTGTATAGGGGAAAGACAAGGAGTGTGGGCAAGCAAGTGGTTCTAAAGATGCTCCGAAGAAGAATCACTTTTCTTCTCTCCGTTATAGGGGTGAGCAAGAAACATCCCTGACGTGGTGACTGGTATGTTGAAAATCTTCTTTATTGATGTACATGATTTACTTGATCTTGGTGCTACCTTTTCATTTGTTACTCCTCTAGTAGCTAAAAAGTTTGACATTTTGCTAAATATCTTGAATGAGCCTTTTATGGTGTCTACCCGAGTGGGTGAGTAGCTTGTTGCAAAAAGGGTGTATGGAAATTGTCCCGTAATGTTGCCCAATAGAGTTACTTATGTTGAACTAGTAGAACTTGATATGTTTGATTTGATGTCATTTCGGGTATGGATTGGTTGCATGCTTGCTTTGCCTCTATAGATTGTCAAACAAGGGTGGTGAAGTTTAACTTTCCAAATGAGCCCGTTTTAGACTGGGAGGGGGGAAGTTCTTTTTCTAGAGGTCGTATCATTTCTTCTTTTAAAGCTTGTATGATGATATCTAAAGGGTATTTATACCATATAGTAAGAGACAAAGATTTGGACTACGAAATTCCTCCCATTGAGTCGGTCCCATAGTAAGGGAATTTCTGGAGGTCTTTCCAAATGATCTTCCCGATATTCCTCCCGAACGGGAAATTGATTTTGTTGTCGACTTGTTACCGGATATAAATCCCATTTCGATTCCTCCTTATCGTATGGATCGGACCGAATTGAAAGAGTTGAAGGATCAACTAAAAGATTTACTTGACAAAGGCTTCATTAGACCTAGTATTTCTCCATCGGGTGCTTCGGTTTTGTTTGGAAAGAAGAAGGATGGTTCCCTTAGAATGTGTATCCATTATCGCCAACTCATAAACTCACTACTAAGAACAAGTATCCTCTCCCTCGAATTGATGACTTGTTTGATCAACTACAAGGGGAAAGCTACTTTTCTAAGATTGACTTGAGATCGGGGTATCACCAATTTAGGGTGGGAGGTGAGGATATACCATAAACAAAAATCCAGACCAGCTATGGTAACTATGAGTTCTTAGTAATGTACTTTGGTCTCACTAATGCCTTGACATTTATAGATCTCATGAATAGGGTTTTTTCAAAGTTACATAGATTCATTTGTCATTGTCTTCATTGAAGACATGTTGATATTTTCTAAAAATAAGGGTGAACACATGAACCAATTGATGGTGGCTTTAAAAGAGCTTAAGGATAGCAAACTATTTGCCTAGTATAGCAAATGTAAGTTTTGGTTGAGGTCAGTGGCGTTTCTTCATCATATCATCTCTAGTGAGGAAGTTGAGGTCCATCCAAGGAAAATCGAGGCGGTCAAGATTGGCCTAGACCATTGACTCCAATCACATTAGGAGCTTCATGGGTCTAGCTAGTTATTATCGGAGGTTTGTGGATGGCTTTGCGTCCATTGAACCTCTATTAACTACTTTGACCTAAAAGAGTAAGAAATTTGAGTGGTTAGAGGCATGTGAGAGAAGTTTCCAAATATTAAAAGATAGGCTTACTTCCGCTACGCTGTTGACTTTACAAAAGGGTAAAAAGGTCTCTGTTGTATATTGCGATGCATCCTAAGTGGGTTTAGGATGTGTACTTACCAAACATGGGAAAGTGGTAGCCTATGCTTCTAGGGAACATAAGTTTCATGATAGGAACCATCCAACTCATGATCTTGAGTTAGCAGCCATGGTATTTGCCTTTAAAATATGGAGGCATTACTTGTATGGTGTTCATGTTAATGTGTATACCGACCCCAAGAGTCTCCAATATGTATTTACTCAAAAAGCTTTGAATCTTGGACAAAGAAGGTGGTTGTGATTGTTGAAAGATTATGACACGAGTGTTTTCTATCACCCCAGCAAGGCCAATGTGGTTGCGGATGCTCTATGTCGTATGACCATTGTAATGTGTCTTATGTAGAAAAGACAAGAAAGACCTAGTGAAAGATGTTCATAGGTTCGCAAGATTTGGTGTTAGGTAGGAAGATTCTCTGAATGATGGTTTATGGTCCATCATAACTCCGAGTCATCCTTGGTGGTTGAGGTGAAGTCCAAACAACACCTTGATCAACCATTGATAGAGTTGAAGAATCGGTTCTTGGCAAGCTTAATGAGTCAGTCTATTTAGGGGGATGGTGTCTTGAGGTATCAAGGAAGGTTGTGTGTTCCAAATGAAGATGGTTTGAGGAACCATATCCTTGAGTAAGCTCATGTGTCCCTTACTCCATTCATTCGGGTTCAACAAAGATGTACCATGACCTTAGGGAAGTTTTTTGGTGGAAAGGTTTTAAAAGGGACATAGTAGAATTTGTTGCTAAGTGTCCAAATTGCCAACAAGTGAAAGCCGAACACCAAAATCCAGGTGGTCTACTTCAAGAAATCCAAGTTCCTACTTGGAAGTGGGGAGATATTAATATGGATTTTGTGGTTGGTTTGCCTCGGACATAAAAGCAATATGACTCTATATGGGTGGTTGTAGATAGGTTGACCAAATCTACTCTTTTTATTCCCGCCTAGTGTACCTATTTGGCAGAGGATTATGTAAGGATCTTCATAGATGAGATTGTGTGTCGCCATGGTATTGTGTTACCAACATATTGGATAGGGGTGCACAATTCACATCTAGGTTTTAGAAGTCATTCCAAGAAGGGTTGGATACCAAGGTGAAGTTAAGCATGACTTTTCATCCCAAAACAGATGGTCAAGCGGAGCGTACTATTCAAACCTTTGATGATATGCTTAGAGCTCGTATAATTGATTTAAAGGGAAATTGTCATAAGCATTTACTTTGGTGGAGTTTGCTTATAATAATAGTTTCCAATCAAATATATTCATGTCTCCTTATGAAGCCTTGTATGGTAGGAGGTGTAGGTCTCATATTGGGTGGTTTGAAGTTGGTAAGTCTTCGCTTCTTGGTCCCAATTCGATTTATAATACTTTGGAGAAGGTTCATATCATAAGGAACCGGTTGCAAACAGCCTATAGTCGGCAAAAGTCTTATGCCGATCATAGGAGAAGGGATTTAGAGTTTGAAGAAGGTGATAAGGTGTATTTGAAAATTTCACCTATGGAAGGGGTGGTTAGATTTAGCAAGAAATAGAATTTGAGTCCTCGTTATGTGGCTCCCTATTAAATCTATTAAAGGGTTGGTAGGTTGCCTATGAGTTAAAACTCCCTAGTGAATTTACTTCGGTTCATCTGGTTTTCCATGTCTCTATGCTTAAGAAGTGTATCGGTGATCCCGAGTCATAATTCCTATTGAGGGTCTTGGTGTGAAGGATAACCTCTCCTATGAGGAGGTTCCTGTTTAAATCCTTGATAGGCAAGTAAAGAAGTTGAGGAACAAAGAGGTGGCTTCCGTAAAGGTCTTATGGAAGAATCACCTAGTTAATGGTACAACATGGGATTCCGAGGCCTACATGAAGTCCCGTTACCCTCATCTATTAGTTAACTAAGGTAAGTTATTCCTCTTAATGATGAAAATAATATTGAAGTTGCTTTGATTTTGGTGAAGCTTTGCGAAAATGTGCATTTTTGGTGTCATTACAGTGAAATTGTGCATATTGACTTGAAAATTTGCAATTCTTCTTGTTTTGAGTTATGTTATGCATTTTGATATGATGAGTCTTCATGAAATGATATTGAGCATGTTGGTAAGTTGATTTTTGGCATAATTGACTCATATATGGTATGTTCAGCTCATGTTGTTGTGTGAGAAGAAAATTTCTCATAATGTGATGTTTGAGCCTTATAAGTGGTAATTGAACTTTTGATTTGCCTGGTGCAAATAACATGATTGAAGTTGTAACTCATGTTTTATGTATTGTTGATTGGTTGGGCTTCTAGTCTTGAGTCTATTCATTCCTTTTAAAATATTTTAGTGTTATTCTTCGACGAATGTTTCTAAGGGGGGGATAATGTAACACTTCGAAAATCTAAGACGTGTTCTAGAGCCTAACATAGTGTCAAAAGGTTTAGTGTAATGTACCTCAAAACGAGCTAAGTTGAACTAAAGCCTAACACTTGTTTCATGATTTTTAAAATTCATTAAATGGTTAATAATAGTGTTCTTAGGCAGTACATTAAGTATGGAAGTGTTTGGAGGTCAAACGTTCAAGACGTTCGGAAAGTAGTCAAAGTTGATTTAGTTTGTCGTAGTGTTTTATAGTGATGTTTTGGGATATGATTCAAATGTGGAATTCAGAACCAACGGTTACTACGCGTAGCATGTCATAGAAAGGGTCGAAAAGTCCGAGAATGATACCCATACATGGACTGCTAAGCTGTCGCGCCAGCCTATTTTAGACAGTGGTTGCGCGTCGCGTAGCTGTCATACATTGGGCAAAGTTTTTCCCTGCAACGCGGGACTTTGACGAACCATTCTTTCCAATAATTTTCAAAAAATAAGATTTGAAAGTGCCTCCGCGACGCACAATAAAGTCCCAGATTTCGTTGGATCGTTTAAAAGTCAAATTTTAGTTGGTTATTTGTCCAATAAAAGTAGGGGTCTTTTGGGTAATTTAGGGGTGCATAATAGACATTTATAGGACCTATTTAAACCCCTAAACTTACTAATCAAATCTAAACCCTCAACTCAAAACAAAACCTCTCCATTCACTCTCTTCAAAACTCCATTGTTGAAGGTTAGAAGTTTCAAGGAAGAAGATAGTTTCTGAACTTTTTCTCCATTAATCGTGTGGCATTTTCATCACAATTAAGGTATGGTTCTACATCCTTCAAATTTGTTTCTTCAAGAAGTCAATTCCAATGATTTTTCAAAGATGATCAAAAACATGTGTTTCTTCAAGAAGTCAATTCCAATGATTTTTCAAAGATGATCAAAAACATGAATGCTTCAATTTTATGATCTAGTCATGGATTCATGAATAAAACAATTTGCATTATTGTATTATGATAGAATTGATGATAATTTGATGATTTTAACCTAAAAACTCTATGAACCCATGCAAACCATGCAATTGTAGTTTTGCTATTTTATGGGTTAAGTGATCATGTCTCAATACTTATGAATTTTATTGTAATTTTCTTTGGGCTATGGAATTATGTAAGAATTGTAGTGGATTGATGTATATATTGTCTTAGATTAATAAATCTATATTGAATTAATTTAGATTAATTGTACGTTGTGATTTTTGTATTGAATTGATGATCATGGTCATGGGTAAGGGCCTATTGGTATTGTATTGAATGATTTAGCAATGGATTAAAGTGGTGAGAAAGGATTGGACCTGCCCTAATTCTCTTTATATTATGTAATTTAGGTCTTGAATTATGTTTTAATTGGTATGGTCCACTTATGGTGGTGGTGCTATGTGTTTTTACTTGAAGATTATGTGGCCTCGTCGGTGTCACTTTATGTAGTATAATTATCATGTCAATGTTGGCAACTACTTGATATATTATGATGATTTATACTTGAATTATGTGAAGTATGATCATATGAATCTATATGTGATTAAGGTGATAGTATGTGTTCTTCTATCTATGATGTTAGGTGATCATCTTAGACTATGACTATGTTCTTGTATGTGTAGTCTTAGAGTTGATGCAAGATTCTTCCTACTTGATTATGTGAGTCTTATGATGGTTATAATGATGATATTGTGGTAGCAAATAGGGCAACCTATCGATGATGTTGGTTATGCCTACGTGCTTATAGAATGATATGCTTTATGTGAAGATGTGTGTGTCTTGTCTTGGTAGACTTGTGTCCCTTATTTGATACATGTACATTATGAATATGAACATCTTGACTTTGCAGGCTTATGCACCTTTGTCTTGTACGTGTATGGATGAATGTTGACTGAAAGTCTAGGATCGGTAGACCTAGGATGGTTCCCTTCTAGGCATGGCTAATATGTGGAACCTTCTATATAGAAGGAAGGTTAAGAATGAGTTATGCTTATAGACCATTGGGTGGCAGCCAAAGTAGACCCATCTTTGGTAGGTGCATTATGACTAGTTAATGACTAAGAGATAGTACCTTTTCATATGCCCCTTTTTATTGAACTTACTCTATGAGAACAAAGGCTAGCACCGAGTGAATATGTTATGGTTGTAGCTCTACTTAAGAAGGAGACTACAGTACAATGCATCTCTACTTGAAAAGGATACTAGAGTGCATAAAATGCCTTGATATTCCTAAACCATGTGCTTACATGAGATGCGTCCTAGTTCTACATTGGCAAGTAGAACATCATCCATCAGAGTAGGTTTATGATTGCGGATTCCATGCCTAGCTAGTATGGTCTATATCTTTATTGCCTTTGCTCATCATGTGGGATACATGCTGGTGTTGGATAAGTACTATGAAGTTTAGGTAGTGGAATGGGACCCTATCTAGACATTGCATGATTAGGCTTTGAAGATGTTAGTGTGTGAGATCCCTAGGTCTTCTTAAAGACCATTATGTCAATGTCCATAAGTGATGAATTTTTTCTAAATGGCTTAATGAACATAATGACTTTAGTAAAGGAATGTTAATGAAAAATTACTTATCTAGAGTAGCTTTGAGGATTGCTTAGGTAGGCTTGAAGAGGGTGTATGGGCGGTCTCTTCATGTCTTACTTAGGTTAGACTTAGCCTTTCTTTATTTTTTCCTATAATAGAGATACTTTTAAGTATTATTATTTCGTGTGAAATTTTAATTCCGCATAAATTTTCATACATGTATGCAATGAATGGTACGAAAGGGCTTCTACAAGACCTCCTAGAGGTCGAGTATGCCGTGTTTAGATTCAAGAATGCGCTAACTTCTAGGGGGTTCTCTCGGGTCGTTACAGGCTTAGTATCAAAGCATAATGTTATGATGTAGTACATAAGAATCAAAAAGTCCCAAAAATCCACGTCTAGTAGAGTCTTGACCATCGGTGTGAGTCGCAACACATCTATGGGCGAGAGGCTATAGGACGATAGAGTTTCCCTTCTTCTCTACTTTTGTGTCATGACGTAGAGTTAAAAGTTATAAGTGTCCTTTCTTAATGTTTTCTCTTATGTTTATAGGATATGAATACAAGAAGGACACAGGCTAGGAGAGTTGATGAGAAGGTGGTGATTGGGGGAGTTTCTTCCCGAGTTTAGCAAGTTGAGCAAGTGGAACGAGTTCATCAAGACGCTCAAGTTCCTCCCCAATGTTATCAAGTCCCTATTGTGGGTTGAGGTACTGAGGTTCCGGTGGTCCCCCCGGTTATGTCTAATGGGAAGATTAGAGATGCTCTCTTTACCCTATCCCGAGCTATTACAACTCAAGTGTATAAAGACATTGGGTATAGGGTTAATGCTATGTAGAGTATTATTACCTCTAGATTGAGGGACTTTCTTAGAATGAATCCTCCTTTCATCTTTGGTTCTAAGGTGGGAGAGGATCCCCAATCTTTCTTGGATGAGGTGTATAAGATAGTGCCTGCTATGGGAGTGACTTCTAGGGAGAAAGTGGAGTTAGCTTTGTATCAATTGAAAGATATTTCTAAAGTATGGTTTACTAGATGGAAGGATAGTAGACCCGTTGAATCGGGTCCCTTAGTGTGGGAAGAGTTGGAAGCATTCATAGAAAGGTACTTTCCCCGTGAGAAGAGGGAGTCTAAGATTGAGGAATTTATAAACCTTAGGTGAGGTAGCATGAGTGTTGAGGAGTATTACTTAAAGTTTATCCTATTGTCTAAGTATGATCCATCCTTTGTGTCTAACCGTAGGGATGAGATGAGTAGGTTCTTGACCAGTGTTTCAGATATTGTGAAAGAAGAATGTTGTACAACCATGTTCCATGGTGACATGACTCTATCTAAGCTTATGGTGTATGCTAAAAACATTGAAGAGCCTAAACTTGGGTGGAGAAGTATAGATGCTAAGAGGGGAAGAACTGATGAGTAAGTTCAACCTAAGTTTAATAAGAGGGCTCAAATCAAGATGGTTCTAGTGCTCCTAAGGCTAATTATGAGAGAGGTGGTGGTTCCCAAGTGATTAAGCCCACTTGTGCTACTTCTGGGAAGAAACACTTTGGGAAGTGTCTACCCAGTACTAGTGGGTGCTTTGCTTGTGAGAAGGAGGATCACAAGGTGAGAGATTTTCCTACTATTGCGTCTAGAAGAAGAAAAACCAATCAAGTTCCTCCTAATGTTCCGTATGATGGTGCACCAAAGGGAAAGTCTCGTTTTTATGATATTCAAGCAAAAGGACTAGACAAAATAATGATGATGATGCCGGTACATTATAGATTTGTCTCTTTAGTTATATGAGTTCTTTCTGAGAGGACAAGTATGTCGAGTAGTTTGAGTGTAGATTGTTATCTCATCTCTTCTGTTCTATTCAAGCTTGAGAGATAAAATATCATAGTAGCATGTTGCATGTTGCATTGTGTTTAGGAGTCTAGTTGAAATTGAACTTCATTGATTCCTTGCATGGTGCATTTCATGAAGCTATGATTATATTAAATTGAGTTTATATGGTTTATCTCTCATATTGTCATGCTTTCGCCATAAATTTCTTGTGAAACACATTTTTTATAAATTTGAGCATGATTCACTACTGTAAAGAAATTGGGCTTCTTCTAAAATTCTATTTCTCAAATCCTCAACATCCGGTAGACAAGATCTCACTTGTTACCTAAGAGCACCATCCCCCTCTTGGGAGAATGACTCATTGAGCTTACCAAGTAACGATTCCTTCAACTCCATAATAGTGGATCAAGATGCTGCTTAGATTTTACCTCCACCAGAAATGATGAGTCAGAGTTATGATGGACCATTAAACCACCATTTGGTGAATCTTCTAACTGAACACCTAATCGAGCCAACCTATGAACATATTTCACAATTTCATTCTTCTCTTCTTCCACATGAGACACACTACCCATAGTCATGTGACTCACAGCATACGCCACCACATTAGCCTTGCAAGGGTGGTAAAGGACACTCAAGTCGTAATCTTACAACTATTCTAACCATCTTCTCTATCGGAGATTTAACTCCTTTTGTATAAACACTTATTGAAGACTTTATGGTCAGTAAACACATCAACATTCACACCATACAAATAATGTCTCCATATTTTCAAGGTAAAAACTACAACACCTACTAAAAGTCATGAGTTGGATAATTCTTCTCATGAACTTTGAGTTGCCTAGAAGCATAAGCTATAACCTTACTATGCTGAATGAGGACACATTCCAAGCCAACTCGGGAAACATCACAATACACTACAAAGCCTTCATTGTCCTCTAGTAAGGTCAACACCGGAGCAGAAGTAAGCTTATCTTTCTAATTCTTGAAAACCTTTATCACAAGCTTCCTACCATTCAAACTTAACCTTCTTTTGAATAAAAGTTGTCAAAGGAGAAGCAATTGACGAAAATCCATCAACAAACCTTCTATAATACCCGGCTAGACCCAAGAAACTCATTATTTCTTTGGGAGTCAAAGTTCTAGGCCAATTTCCGACCGCATCTGTCTTCTTCGGATCAACCTCTACACTATCATCGGAGATAATATGGCCAAGAAAAGCAACTGACCTCAACCAAAATTCACACTTACTAAATTTGGCATAGAGTTGGTGTTCTTTGAGGACTTGCAAGGACAACCTCAAGTAACTCTGCTACTCATTTTCATTCTTGGAGTAAATCAAAATATCATCAATGAACACAATCACAAATGAGTCGAGGTAATCTCAAAAAACTCTATTCATTAGGTCCATAAATGTCGTCGGGGTATTTGTTAACCCAAAAGACATAACTAGAAATTCATAGTGACCATATTTAGTTCGGAAAGCTGTTTTGGGAACATCTTCACCTCTCACCCTAAGTTGGTGATATCCCAACCTTAAGTCAATCTTGGAAAAGTAGCTAGCACCTTGGAGTTGATCAATAGATCATCAATCTTAGGGAGAGGATGCTTCTTCTCTATGGTGACCTTATCAAGTTGTCAAAAATCAATGCACATTCTAAGAGACACATCCTTCTTCTTCACAAACAAGACCAGAGCACCCCATGGAGAAATATTAGGTGGAATGAAACCCTTGTCTAGTAAATCATTGAGTTGGAGTTCAACTCTTTCAATTCAGTCGGAGCCAACCTATATAGAGAAATTGAAATTTGATTCGTATCTGGTAATAAATCAATGAAAAATTCAATTTCCCGTTAGGGAGGAACTCCTCGAAGGTCTATAGGATAAACCTAATGGAATTCCCTCACTACTAGGACTGACTCAATAAAAGGAGTTTCACATTCTAGGTCTTTAACCCTCACAACATGGTACAAAAACCCTTGGCTATAATCCTACATGCCTTTAAGCAAGAAATGATTTCACCCCTTGGCATAGAATTTCCCCCCTTCCATTCTAAAATGGGTTCATTTGGGAATAGAGACTTTACTACCCTTGTTCTACAATATATGGAAGCAGACATACATAAAGCCAATCCATACCCTAGATGATATCAAAATCAAACATGTCAAGTTCTACCAAATCAACAAGAGTGACTTTATTGGGCAGCATTACAGGACATTTACTATAGACTCTTTTTGCAACCACAGATCACCCATTCGGGTAAAAATCAAAAAGGGTTCAATCAAAACATCAAGAAGTACATAAAACTCCCTAGCTACCAGAGGTGTAATGAATGAAAGAGTAGCACCTGGATCAAGCAATGCATAAACATTAACAGAAAAAACTTGTAACATACCCGTCACAACGTCGGGAGAGTTCTCTTGTTCACCCCTAGCCTTGAGTTATAAAAACGGTTCCTTTTTGGAGCTTCACAACTAGGAGCGGTTGTATGAGTTTAGCCAGTCCCCTTACATTGGCTTCTCACGTCAGGACAGTCTTTCACCATATGGACACCCTTGCCACAACCATACCAACTATTAGTCCCAACAAGACATTCACTCATATGTTTCTTAACACTCTCACCACACGTTGGTCTCTCTTTTGGTGGATCAATATTTCTCCCTTTTTGAGGTTTAGCATTAGAACCTCTATCATTGCAATTCTTGGAGAAATTTGAACGAATCTAATTTGAAAACCTCTTCTTGAACTTAGGCTTGGCTTGCACATCAAGCCTACTCTTAGGAGAACTACTTTCAAAAGACCTGCCTTCTTAGCTTACCTATTCTTTTTCCTTAGACGACTATCTTCAACCTATTGACAATGAATAATCAACCTAGAAAGATTCATATTGTCATGAAGCATGGCTTCCCAACATTCTTCTTCAAGCTCTTCGGACATGCTCCTTACAAAAACAGCTCATTTCATCCCTATCATTCGAAACCAAAGAGGAAGCATATTTGGACAACTTAATGAATTTCAAAGAGTATTCCTTGACACTCATACCTCCTTGATGAAGGTTGACAAACTCCTCTACCTTAGCTTCCCTTAGCTCCCTTGGGAAGAATCTGTCAAGAAATGCCTTTTTGAAGATCTCCTAAGTCACGAGACCACCTCCTAAAGCCCTACTATCCTTCCACTGATTGTGCCATGTTGTAGCCACGTCCTTGAGTTGATAGGCAACAAGCTCATCCTTCTCAATACTACTCACCCCCATAGCAAACAAAATCTTGTAAACCTCATCAAGGAAGTCTTGGGGTTCTTCATCAACTGTAGATCCGAAAAACATAGAAGGATTCATCCTCGTAAAATCCATCAAAAATCTAGACATAGTGCTAGCATGTTGGTTCTCTCGTGGAACAACCTCCCTGTTAGCTTGTGTCGTAATGTACTAAGCTTGGGTGGTGATGGCTTGGTCCATTTGAAGTAGGGTTGCCCTGACCTCACCATCCGTCATTGCTAGAGGATTGACCGGAACTTGTTCATTTGCAGCAGCTTGTTTTTAGGGAGCATTTCGATTGCCTTGGGGAGTAGCTCCCGCATTCGCAATCTCATTCCCTACTCTCCTCGCACCTGTCCTTCTTCTGTTCATCGCATAAAACCACAAGAAAGCGATTAGATTCTGACAGACACATAGTGTCAAAACTCCAAAGGCAGGACATAGAATTATCAAGAAAAGAGAAGTTTCCTAGTCATCACATAGCCTTTTATCCACAATAACGGCGCGCTTCACAGCCATTAACAAGATACTATGCAACGTGGTTTAGTGAGACATTGCTCCTAAGGATATTTAATGTCATGCTCTGATACCAAATTTGTTAGACCTATAGAGTACATCCCAAATGTAACCAGCGTCGTCGTCCTCTAAGAGGACTCAAGGAAGCCTCTTAGTGTTCTTCATAACATGTCATCAGTTAAAATTTGCGGAAAATTATAAACTTTTAATGCTATGTGAAGTATACTTAGATTTCATACTTAACATTCATAATAGCAGACGATATTATAAAAATTTGTCTCAAATGTATAAAACCATTTAAAGAGTGTGAATGTGGACTTAGCCAATAAATAATAAATATGCTATATAGGCCTTAATACAAAAGAATTCAAAATACATAATGGAAATACGAGTATTCTTAAAATCTACTAAAGTTTTCGTAAGCTAGAATATGAAAAGATAGCATATTTGAACATGAGGACCTACCAACAGTTTGAGAAAGAGTTCCAAGCTTCTTCTATCGACCTTCTTAATATTCAATTGTCGGACCCTACATTTGTAGTAATAGAAAGTAATGGGGTTAGTACGCCACATGTAGTAAGTATGGGTATATGCACATAACATTTAAGAATATTCATGAAAAAGGATATTTCTAAGAAAGCATGCTAAGTCATACGAAAGTCTTCAATGCACATACCATAGAACATATACAAGTTAAAGATTTCATCAACATAAAACATGATCATAATCAAAGACATATTATCATAGAGTCGTGTTAACATTTCATATTCCATAGATAATATAAACATAATATACAAAAAAAATTACCAATGATCTCATCCCCAACCTACAAGTGCAACGGTCGTGTGAAGCCCCATAACCCCACATAACCAAGTAGATAAAATAGGAGACCATAAATAAAGCTTTGCTTCATATAACTTGTAACATAGTAGTCATCATCTCATATAGCAATATACCATGTTCATCAACATAGCCAACATATTATAAGGGTAACATCATATATCATAAGCATCATACCTTTCATGTTATCATATTATATAAGAACAATCTCCTAGAATTTCCCTTGGAGTCAACTTGTGCAATGTCTAGGTAGAGTCACATACCCCAACCTATACTAAATAGACTCCTCAAGTCACCCTAATCAATGTCCATTTACTTGTCTTTCATTTTAATTAAGGGAAAATTTGCCTTAACCGACATAGACCACGTGAGCTAAGCATAAAATCCGGTGTCATAAAACCCCACACGAAATAAGGTGTTCTACCAGTTAAAGTAGAACCAAACATGACATTGCTTTCTAGGTGAATCCACTAGCTAGTATCCTATGGTGGTAACATAGTTCAAGAAGTAGGATATGTATTAGAGACCATAGTTCCACATTACATGGAAGCCTCTATTTCAGGATAGTCATTGTGAACCTACCTTCCAACTAGAGAAGAGATACCTCTCATATCTAGTCCATCGGTGCTTAGCTTGAGTCCCTTTCTTGAATAACAATTAAGTTGTACTTTATCATTAACTTATCATAGGTCATAGGAGATTAACTCCTTGTATAAACACGATCATGAGCACTTTAGGATTAGATGAGAATTCCCTTTCATCATAACCCTTCATATGTGAGAATTAACATAACATAATCACCTTTTGTAAAGCATACAAGTGGATATCAAAAACATGCATTTTTGTATTCTTATCATGATCTCACATTTAATATGCTCATAGCCCAACATATATTCATAGAAACATCATGCATACTTTTCATTAGCATGTTATCATCAGTCAAAAGCTAACAGAAACATCATAGAGAAATCACAACTTTAGAAGACTTACCTCTTGCTTCCAAGTACCTTATTCAAGAACTTACGTTCAATATTTCAATAATCATAACAATAACATAGTGAACTACTCAAAAGCATAGTCAATATAAACTCTTCAATTCATATACAATATCAATTCATAATGTAGGATAATGAAAGGGTCATTAAAGAGTTCTTTCAAGTCTTAGTTCCAATCCTAACGTTTACACGTTATCAAGTAGTAAAAACAACCCATTCGAAACCATAAATTAGAGAAAGATCATGCATCACACGAAATTCAAATATAATTTATCTAATACTCAACAATGCGTGTGAAATTAACCATAGAAAACCATTATTTTTCATCGGAAGTCATAAATCTAGAGTTGGAAGAAACCCCGTTTTGTAGGGTAAAAACCCTAGAATTTGAATTTCTTTAAAACTATATTTGAAAGGACCTCTTCGGGAAAGGAATCCTAAGAGTTAAAAACTCATACCTTATAGACGAATAATCCATGAAATTTGATTGGAAACCTCGAAGACTTCGTCTTCTTCCTTAAGCTCTTCTTATTCTTCAATAGAGTTTGGAAAAGAGAGAGTTTCTTGAGAGAGAGAGGTAATTACGTTTGAATCTGATTTGGAAGTGTAAAAAGTGGTCTAAAATTGACCTAGTTCCCATATATAGTCGTCTATAAAATACCCGAAATACCCTTCACTTAAATGGGTCTTTTTAAGAAATTAAATTACCAAAAATACGACTTTCACGAATATGGGAAGTGGTTGTGCGCCGCGGGCACAATTCCCATTTTTTTCTAAATTTTTTGATTGAGGCAGTGAGGTGCGTGTCAACTTTGCATCGCGAGGCTTCCCCTCAATTCTTGAGGTTGTAGACTGCATGTAGGCTGTGCGTCGCACACCTCATGCCCCAATCTTGTTCGCCCAGGCTGCTTTGGCAGCCTGCCTACCCATGTTGGGGTCCTCCCAAAGGACCCTTCGGGTGGTCCTTGGGGTGTCGTTACCAAACGTTTGGACCCTTTTTACTACATACTACCTATCCAAGGTCTCACTACAAGTTTTGAACTTCATTTTACACCTAGGAACCTTCACCAAACATAGGGATTCAACTAGTCCAAATTAGCTAATTTTCGGACGTCAAGGTCTTTCTTTGTCATTTTGGCTCTAACCCTTTCTAAATGAACTTATTACATTACTATTCGTCTTGAAATATCATTTTAAACATTATTTATCCGATTAAGCTCCAGTCTAAATCATGGCATTTCCGGAGTGTTACAAATACCATATTCAACACAAGACAAACATCATCAAGTAAAGTTAAGTCAACATATGTAATAGCATATTAACCCATTATAAAAGCAACTTCAACATCATGCTACAATAACAAAGTGTATACAAGAGCTAATAACATTACCACATAGGCAAGACCCTTACTAATAACCCCTTACCAAGATCACAAGTGCAGTGACCAAGTAAAGTCCCATAGCCTTATTCAACCAAGACAACTAACCAAAGGATCACAACTAATGTCTAAATTCAAATAACATAGCATCATAAGTACTCATCATCATATTTAGGAATATAAACCAAGAACATGTTCATAAGGGAAACCAACATCATATAGGATCATCAACATTTAAATTCAACATATGAATATCATTTACTTTATATGAATATAAGAACATAAGAACATCCTCCTAAGACTTCCTTCAAGGCCAACTAGTTTAATGTATAAGAAGAGTCTCAAACATTATTTAATATATCAATCTCTAGTATAAGTCATGGAATTTCCGGAGTATTACGAATACCATATTCAACACAAGACTAACATTATCAAGTAAAGTCAAGTCAACATATGTAATAGCATATTAGAACCCATAATCATAGAAACTTCAATATCATGGGACAATAACAAAGAATATACAAGAGTTCATAACATTACCACATAGGCAAGACCCTTACTCATAACCCCTTACCAAGCTCACAAGTCCAATGACCAAGTAAAGTCCCATAATCTTACTCAACTAAGCAAACCAACCAAAGGATCATAAGTAATGTCTAAATTTAAATAACATAGTATCATAAGTAGTCATCATCATATTTAGCAATATAGACTAACAACATGTTTATAAGTGAAACCAACATCATATAGGATCATCAATATGTAAAATCAACATATGCATATCATTTACTTTATATTACATAAAAAGATAAGAAGATCCTCCTAAGTCTTCCCTCAAGGCCAACTAGTTCAATGTATAGGAAGAATCTCATACCCCTACCTAGACTAAGTAAAACCCCTTAAGTCATCTTAGTTGGAGTTCACTTTATTACTTCATTTTACATTAGAAAAAACATGCCTTAACCGACATAGACCACATGAGCTAATATGGACTCTGTTGTCATGAAACCTTACACCAAAAGAAAGTTGACTACCTGCCAAGGTACTATCAAAACATGAACATATCATCTAGGTGGATTCACTAGCTAATATTCCTACGGGGGCAACATAGTTCAAGAACTAGGAGACATGCTTGAGACCCTCTTTATGCCATTGGCATTGTAATCTTTATCTCAAGAGTACATAGTGAACCTACCTTCCTTGCTTGGGATGGGACACTCCTAGATACTAGTTCACTCGGTGCTAAGCAAGAGTCTCTTTTTGAAATGTCTTTAAGCCTTTATTAACAATCATAACTTAGCATACGTAATAGAGGAGTACCCCTTATATATCATCATCATTGACTAATCAGGAATTGCATGAGAATTTCCTTTCATGGCAACCCTTCATTTGTGAGATTAACACATTTTCATCATCATGTCATAGTAAAACACATACATAATTCATAACCAACCTTTTATCAATGCATCTTAATCATAATCTCATAATACATATATTCAAGACATTTCAATTACATTAATCATACCATCACCTATATAATATAATCACAATCAATACCTTCATTGAACATCATAATTATGTATAAGTCATCACAATTGAAGTAAGGATTCAAGATCATAGGTCTTACCAATTCACCTTCCCAAGATTTCTTCCATGATCTTACCATCAACAAACCATATTAATCTCATAATAGACTTAATAACATCACATAATAGTAATTAACACAAAAACTAAGTCAATTGCGTTAATAATAATCAATTCAACACCAATTTATAACCTAGGGTTAAGGAAATAGGGTTGATTCATGATATCTATCATTGAATTATGTCTAACATCAAGAACTACCCTTCCTTAGCCTTTAATTAAACCCCTAACAAACTAACTTAATTAAATGAACCCTCTACAAACGACCAGCCAAACACAGGCTTGAGCTATGAGACCTTGACCTATTGTTTGTAGGCCAGTCGACAGGCCCTGAACACACCGTCCTGCAGGTCTGTCGATGGTGTAAGAGACGATTCACTAAGGCCATTTTTTGAAAATGTCAAAGTATTGCCGTCGGAGGAATCGGTGCCATGTAAGCCAGGAGCCCGTCATTTGCAAGCGTAGGTGTTGGTGTCTTTTGACAACTTTATGGTCATTTGGAAGGGTCCTCCTCAAGGACCCTTAGAGTAATATTTGGGGATTCGAACACGGATATTTCGACAACAAACACGTTGTAATACATGTTTGACATCTTTCTGCTGAATTTCATCATATTTCGACTCATAAAACCTCGTGAAACATGCCAAGGCACACTAGCACCCATTTTTCTATTCATCGAAAGTCATGGACGTACCTTGATGTTTTAACTCTAAAACTTCCTAAATGACTTATAAACATTATTTTTGGTCTTATAACAGTGTTACTATCCTTAGACCAACATGTGAGGCTCTACATTAGATCTTGTACTTTCGGAGTGTTACAGTTTCATGCTTTTCCAACCAACATATGACCCTAAGTCTATCATGCACACCTAGAGGATACCATTACGGGTTTCAACTTCAAGAATATCATAACCTTCTTTACATATTTCAAGGTCATACATTAATCACTCATACACATACAAGACAAGGGTGCTTTAGCCTAGCAAGTTAACGAATCACATATTCACATATCATTCATCCATCAAGAAGAGGGACTTAAGTCTACCAAATCAAGACACACCATTCATCATATAACTTATACATTTTTTTTAAGTACCATGTAGGGACACTAATCCTACCACACAAGATACCACATCAACACATACAGAGACTCATCATAGTCTACTATAGTCACACATAGTCATTTAAGGACAACATGATTTAACCTCACACGTTCATACACAAAACTCTTATTATCCTATACCATTACATAAGGAAGAATCTTAACCTTAGCATTCATACAAGATCACATAAGCATTATAAAAGTACAACACTTTATACCTGCACATTACACAAGATCACACATATATCACATCATACTTCACTTTACATGACCATCTAAGCCATAACATATTCAACATGATCATCTTACATCACATAATAAACTTCATTTCGTACATTCATATACCCTAACATGATACTACTTCAATTTAAATAAATAATGCCGACAAGGACATGTTCATCAGATAATCAACACATAAGAATCTCCACCATAAGTGGACCATACAAATCAATAGCAATTCTATACAATTCTACACAATATAGAGTGATCAAGTCAACTTACCACCTTTCCACCATCATCATCAAATAGCCTTAGCCATTTCAATTAGTTTATTTCACCACGGCTCTTACCCATAGCAATAAAGACAATTCCAAACAAAAAATCCAATAATATACAACATAATATAATCAATTCAAGGAGGCCTATTGTAAAAACCCTAAAATGACTATGTTATGTAATGCTTAATTTATCTAGAATGCCTACGATTAGACCGGGTTCACACAGATTGATGCGCGTAGAACAAAACCTTTGAACCTCTGCAACAGAAAAGCCAACTAACTTGGTGAGTTAGTTGATCTAGTAAAGGTTGGGTCAAGCCATGTAGGGCTCCCAAATATGAAGATTTAACAGGATGAGTCTTTACCGGACTTAAAAAGGGGAAATTTTAAGTTTCGAGGGTTAGGGGTAAAATGGTCTTTTTCCAGGCTAAGAGTAGTATGTAATTACCCTAAATATGCAATTAATTATTTAATTAATAAGGTGTAGGGGCATTTTGGGTAGAAAGGGACGAAATTGCCCATTGAGCAAAATCTTGCTCCACCCGGGTTCGAACCTAGGTGGGAGCAATGATTTAACTTGATTATTTATATTGGTGAATTAATTTAATTAATTAATATTTAAATTCTTATGTAGGAAAAAGGAAAATATTATTATTATTATTATTAATTAATTAATGGAGCGGTTTGGGTTGGGTCGACCCAGAGGGACCCGTTTTTGCGATGGGGACGTCACGGGTTCGAACCTCAACGGAAGCAACATTTAATGGATTAAATTGAGGTTTTTAATCTGATTTTTTTAAGGTCATTATGTTCATTTAACATATAATTCAAAAAAATCAGATTTTAACATTTATACAAACCTTATTTTGACTAAGTCTCAACTAGAATTCTAATCCTAAGGAACCTCTCTCTTTCTTTCACGTTCTCTTTGCCTAACCAAAACACAAAAACAGAAAAGCTACAAAAGTTCTTCACATTTGAAGAACTTACACGAAAAATATAAACAAACAAGCTAACCAAAAACGTAAAGCAAAGTTCCGTCGGGTTTGTGTTGGAGTTTCGGGATTTCGACGTGAGTTTGGAGAAGGGTTATGGGCATCAAGTCTTGGGTTGAACAACATTGAAATCAGGTATGGATTTCTCTCCTGGACTCCTTTCTCCAAGAGTATTTCCTTTCCACGAATTCAATAAATTTTGAAACTAGGGTTGTTCCCGTTCTTGTCGAATTCCTTCTCCCTAGTATCCATTTGATCTCAATGTGAAATAGGTTAGAGATCATGTTGTTGGTATGCTTGCTGGTTGTTTAAGTATGAAGTGTGATTTTTGTGATAATGTGTTCATGATTATGTGTTTCGAATTGTAAGCATGTTAAGTTATGTCAACCGAAAGTATGTGAAAAAATGATATGTTTTTATGGTTGAATTTTATTTGCGAGTGTTTGTGTAAATCATGAGGTGTAAAAATGGTTTAATGTTGCTGGATGTAATGTTAATTCTTGGCTGAATATAATCATTAAAAAATTACAATTAAAGATTCACCAAATGATCCATAAATACCTTAAGAATTAACGTATGAATGATGATAAAAAGAAGCTGAAAATAGTGAACAAACCAGCATTTGGTAGATTGGGTTCGGCCAAACAAAGTGGTACAAAATGCAATGAAAAATGAATGTAAAATAAGTGAAATCACTATGTATTGAACCCAAGACATCATTACGTGAAAGCTACAAAAAAAATCAACAAAATATTAAGACAAAAATGGATTGGAAGAAACTAAATTTCACGCCTGCTGAAAATTGTAGTCTCGGCCAACTTTTAGAAAATGAGCTTCATTTAAAAAAAAATTAAAAGTGTGAGGTCTTTGGGGATTGAACCCATGACCTCACTAAATGAAAATTTCAGAAAAGTTTCGTGACCAAAATGCAAGGAAAAATAGATGTGGTGAGTGGGGATAGAACTCACAACCTCTTGAATGGATGAAAGAGTTAGGAGAAAAATAAATGAGAAAATACATGTGGAGAGTGGGGATTAAACCTACAACCTCTTATATAGGTGAGAAAGTTAAGAGATAAATTAAAATAAAAATAATGAGCTTGTGGGGGATTGAACCCATAACCTCCTTAACTTAAACGAAAAAAGGAGAGGAGAAAAATAAAGGAAATATTATGGGGTTGATATGGATCGAACTAAGGTCCCCCAAATCTAAAAACTGAAATTATAAAGTTTAGAATAAGATTACGTGTTGTCCAAGGGATTCGAAATCGGGTTCCCTTGCCCAATTCCGTATTGACACATAAGTCATACGTAAGTAAATATTTGATGAATGCTGCCTCTAAAGATCGAAATCAATATCTTGGAATTTCTACAAGATGCATAAGTTTTGTACCACATAATCTTGGATAAACATGAATCACTTAGACAAACTATGAATGAAGCCTCATGGCTTGTATGTGTGGACTCATAAGTCTAGCATACGTTTAAAAGTAGGTGAGCCTAAGACGTATGTTATAAAATGATGTAACCCTAGAAGCGCTAAGTAAGAGTGAAACACACTAAATAGACAAGTGCATTGGCATATGAGAAAATGAACACTCACGTGAAGGGGTGAGTAATTATGAAAAGCAAATGTGTTAAAGTTAATGAATGAGGTGACAATATGATCAGAGGATAATGTGAAAGATGAGAGCAATCTCAAATGAGCCTAAGTAAATGTTACCAAAACATACTCACCTATGAGAGTGTAAAGATAATGAAGAGAGTAGTCTCTATGAACACTCTAATGAAAATATTGAAGTTAATGGTTACTTAATACTAGTGATGAGATGAGAAATCATCTAATGAGGTATGTTGTCCTCATGCTAGAAGCCAGCTTCCATAATGTATGAGTTGAATGTAATGAAACTTTATGCTGAGCACCGATAGGCTAGCTATGAGCGGTGATGCCTTCCTTCAAGAAGGGCAAAGGTTCACGTAACTCTCATGCGATGAGACTGTACGGCATGTCGAGTATGGGTCTCCTTATATCTCCTAGTCTTTAAACCTATATTGCCAATATAGGGATCTAGCAAGGTTAGATTACCTATTTACGCTAGCATGTTTTGGTTCACTTTGGATGGTGATTCCACCTCTTTTCGATGTGGGGGTTACACACTGGATTTCATGATGCTCACATGATATATGTCGGTTAAGGTTAAAGTTCCAAAGAAAGAATGAGGTCAGCCTCAACGAATGCACATAATGAAATGAACGATACCAAAGGTATTAAGATAGGATAATTAAGATATGAGCAAGACTTAAGTAATGACACTAGGTCATTCTTGGTCATTGCACAACAAACCCGATGAGAGTCTTAAACTACATCCTAAGTATGACTAGTGATTGCACTAGTATATGAATGAATGAAAATGAAGTACGTACGAATGAATGAAGCAGACTTTGTGTTTTCTAAAGAAGACTCCCTAGTTTAGGTTCCATATGTTGAGCCCTCATTTTGGGAAAACCTAATGTCAAGTCCATGATTCCAAGGTCTCATGGCATATAAAAGAATGATGTGAACTACGTGATATGATATGTGCAATACGTTATGTGCTGCTTGCAAAATGATAAGTATGATGATGCATTTTACTCTCATGGCATGACTTTCCTATTCCAAATTTGGCAAGTCCACTGACTTGACTTTCCATAAATCATGTTGTTAGGAAATAGTTATTCTTACTCATTCATGTCCTTGGTGTGTGCTTGCATGTACCATACTTAGTACAAGTGTGTACTAATCTCATACAATATCTACTTTTAGGTGCAGGCACAGGTGGACGTTAGAGCTTATAGTACGATGTTACAACTATTCAGACGTGGAGCATTCATCTTGATTTGGTAGGCCCTCATGCTTTCGAGGACGCTTGCCCATTATATTCTAGCTTAGATATAGGTTTGAGTTAGTGGAGTATGTTCCACTAGCGTATCTTCCTCATCTTATTTCAGACATTGTATTGGTGTCATTTTGGCAAGTATACACTTAATGCAGTATGGAACTATTTATTTCATTTGATGATCTTAATATTAGATGGTTGATTGTGAACGTTTATGAGTTTAAGTAGAATGTCTTAAATGAATATTAAGTGACAAAAAGTTCAAATTTTCCGCTAAAATTAACCTAGATGATGTAACGATGACGTATGTAGGCTTGTATGCGACCTCTGAAATGTCAACGACGCCGGTTTCCTCTGGGGTCTAGACTCCTGTCGTGACTCCTATAAACCATTCAACCATGATCTATACATAAATCAATAGCCTAAATCAATCTACACATGAATTCACTACTATCAAGCCATTCTCAATTCACCAATAGTATAGCCAAATATAGAGATATAACAAGGTCAAGGGTTCATGGACATTTTCATTGGAAAACATAAATTATACATCAATAATATCATATCTCAATGTTTGAAAATGTTTCATGTAAGAGTCCATGATTTAAAGTAAAAATTAGACTTTTTCATCTTTTTGAAATCTTTGAAATCACATTGAAATTTACTCTAAGGTGTTATCTAGAAAGACTTAGATGAAGAACTCTCATACCTTATTAGAAGGATACAAAGATAAATGAAGAAGAAACTCCATGGAAAATCCATCATCAAGCTCCATCTTTACCTTGAGCTCTCATGGTGATTTTTGGAGAGAATTTTGGAGGGAAAGGGTTTTCACTTAGGTGTTAGGGTCTAAATGATAGTAAAATCTTTTTAAAACACATAAAATACCCAAATAAACCTAAACAAACCTTCCTCCAAATTTATTATACTTGGGGTGAATTTCTCAAAACACCCCAAGCCAATCCGTACAGTAGGCAGTATTGCAAACCCAAACCACGCCCACCAATCGGCGTCCGTCGCTTAGACAACGTTCCGTCGATGGGGTCTCGTGGTTTTATTCAAAGTCTCATGGACTTGCAAACCTGCAGGCTCCAGCGACGCCCCAATTCAATGAGCCGTCGTTTGGCACTTCAAGCAGTCTGCTATGCAACTTCAAGCCTTAAGTTGGGGTCCTCCTCTAGGTCCCCTTGTGGGTCCTAGGTGGAGTAGTACCAAGATTTTAAACCCCTAAACATGCATGTCTATGTCTTTGGAACCTCTCCCATCAATTTCAACACTAAACAAGTCGTGAAACATGAAAAGGCACACTAGAACATATGCAAGCACACAAAACATGCAAAGGCACACTTGGTCGTCCCTTGACCTTTGACTTCAAACTCAACCGGAATGACTTCAAAACTGATATACTCATTAATTAAGCTAATTAGAATCCCATAAAATACTACTCAAGCTCTAGATAAGCCTAGTTCATTTTAGGGACGCTGCAGTACCAATTTCTCCTTCAAGCACTCAAAGGCTGCCATACAATCATCTTTGAAATGGAAATTCACTTCCTTTATTAACAATTTGCATAGTGGAAGTGTGATCTTTGAAAAGTACTTGATGAACCCTCTATTGAATCTGGCTTGACCTAGAAAACTGCAGACACCCTTGATCGAGATTGGTGCGGGTTACTTGTTGATAACTTCAATTTTTATCTTATTTACTTCCGGAGCACTTTGTCACACTTTGTGCTCAAGAACAATGCCTTCCTTCGCAATAAAATGGCATTTCTCCCAATTTAGGACAAGGTTGATATTCACACATCTTTGAAGCAATTGCCCAAAATGCATTAGACAATTTTCAAATGTATCACCCACAACTGAAAAATCATCCATTAAAACCTCTATCAAATCTTCCACCATGTCTGCGAAGATAGACAACATGCACTGTTGAAAAGTTTCTTGTGCGTTACAAAGCCCGTATGGCATCCTTTCGAATTGCAGATGTCCCGTAAGGACATGTGAAAGTTATATTATATTGATCCTATGGAGATATGAATATCTTATTGTATCCATATTATCCATCGAAAAAATAATGCCACCCTCTTTTTGACAACCTATCAAACATTTGGCCCACAAAAGGCATTGGGAAATGATCGGTCCAAAACTTTAGCTTTCAATAATCCATGCAAACCTTCCTTCCTGTGAAAGGTCTAGTTGAAACAACCTCTCCTTTTGCGGTAGGGATAACTGTTATCCCACCTTTTTTTGGGACACATTGTACTGGGCTCACACACTTACTATTTGCGATAGGATCAATTATTCCTGTAACGAGCTACTTGATGATTTTCTTTTTAATTACCTGTTGAATTGGAGTGTTTAATCTCAGATAAATGCTCTACATTTGGCTTGCATTCATTGTCTAGCCGAATTTTGCAAGTGCATACACCGGGAGGAATACCGACAATGTCAGCTATGGTCCAGCCTATGTCTTCTATGTGCCTTCATGGTACTTCTATGAGCAATTTAACTTGATATTCAAGAAAAACAATTCCAATGATCACATGTAATGTAGTGTTGTCTCCCAAGAAGCCATATTTCAGATTCGATGGTAGTATTTTCAGTTCCAAAGCTGTGGGTTTTTCTGTAAATGGATTAGTACGTGGACTTTTCTGATTCCTCAATTCAATATCTAGTTTGATTTGATTTCGTGCATGTCCCCTTAAACCTGTTAGAGCAATAAAAATGCCATCGTAATATTGGACTTCCAATCCATCAAAATTGGCAATAATTACCTCGAGAGGTTCACTTTTTCTAATTAGATGTCTTTATCGGAACTCTAAGTTATAGGAGTCGAAAATTGATGAAAATCAGTTGAAGGGTGCCTAGCACATATTAGAGTTAGTTCATAGTCAAAACGTCATGTCAAGACTCCCCATGGACCAACTAAGGGCCCTTGAGGAGGACACTTGCAAAAGTGACTAAAAGATGTCAATGGATAGTGTCACCAACGGATGCCACAGACGTCTTGTGGTCTAATCAAAGGGGCGTCGATTGACTCCGTCGATGGACACTTAGAATTTTGGCAGGAAAGTTTTTGACAGGTCTTTGAACTTAACGACAGACCAGCAGGACGGTTGGTCCTTGGTCCATCGATTCAAATAGGGGGTGTGGACGGGGAGTCGTCTGTGAAGGTTGTCTTTTGTTGCTCGTTTTTGATTAATTCATTTATTAGTTGGCTTAGATAGGATTTTAATTAGGGTTTAGTGGAGGTTTAATTAAGTTGATGAACAACCTTAAAGCCCCTAAGCTAATTTGACTAACCTAAGCTCTGATAATTCCCCGAACCCAAACTCTCTTCCTTCTCTCTTCTCTCTTCTCTCTTCTCTCTCTCAAGTTGAAGAACTCCATAGAAGTCAAGGTCAAGGTGGGTTCTAGGGCTTCAATCACCAAAGTTTCTCCATCAATCTTCATCAAACAACAAGGTATGAGATTTCTTTAACCTTTGGGACTTCATTCCCCAAAGGGTTCCATCAAATTGTTTTAAAAAGTATGAAATTCAAGTGGGTCTTTCCCAATCTCCAAATTTATCTTGTGAATTGCTTTGTTTATGATTTGGTTTGGGTATTATGAATATACTAACATGTATTATAACTCAATTATGTTATGTTTGATGGATTGGTCTTGTTTGTAGAAGATGACCTATTCCCATTAACCCTAGGTTGTGATCTTGATATGAATTGTGTAATATTGGTTCAATTGAATTGGTTATTGGTTGAATTAATACTAGATGATGTTATTATATAAATTATGAATTTATTAGGGTGAATTTAAGTCCTATCATGCTAGTTGTTAATTAATTGATATAGATTATGACTTTGACCTAATTCTCTTATCTTAAGCTATGAACTAGTGATGGATTGCGATATAGTTATTTAATTCACCTTGTTATTATATTGGTTATTGATATGTGATGATATTACACCTTATTGGGTTGAGTTAAGGGTTGATGGTATGACCTTGATGATGGATTATGAAGGAGACTTTGTAAGTCTTGTGATCCCTATTCTTTACTTAAATTGTTGTTACTTGAGATTGAGTGATTATGTTGCACTAAAGTATATATTGTATTAGGATTGATAGGGTTGGTGTAATGTTGAATTGAAATCTTTTGACTATGGTTTGTGAGGTTTTGGCTAATATGTAAATGATATAAGGATGGTGATAACTTCCCAATGTTCCTTATCATGATGTGAATATGTAAATGTGCTAACCTCGCTTATATGAATTGTAATGAAAGGATTATACTCATGCAATTCTTATTGAGATATAATGATTATGATGGTGATTATACAAGGGATAGACCCTATGACCTACATGAAGCTATGATGACTAATAATGACATTACAAACATTTCAAAAGAGACTCTATCTTAGCACCGAGTGAACTAGAGTGAGGAGTGTCCCTTCCCACATAGGGAAGGTAGAATCACTAATGTACTCTTGAGATTGGAGACCATAATGCATGTAGCATAAAGAGGGTAGGAATACTAGCTATTGGATCCACGTAGTTGCTATGTTCATGTTTTGGTACTACCTTGGCATGTAGTCCGCCTTCCTTCGGTGTAGGGTTCCATGACACCAGATTCCACATTAGCTCATGTGGTCTATGTCAATTAAAGAAAGATGTTCTCAAAAGGTAAAATGAACTAACTCTCACTAGGATAACCTAAGGGGTTTAGCTTAATTTTGGTAGGGGTATGGCACTCTACCTAAAGATTGCACTAGTTAGCCTTGAAAGTCTTAAGAGGATGTTCTTATATATATATATGTTTATAATGGTATGTAATATGTATATAATGATCTTGGACATTGTTGATACTATATGATGATTAGTTTCACTTATGAATATGTGTTTGTATTCATTGTTAAAGTATGATGATATGTACTCTTAATGATACGCTATGAGGAGTTGGATGTTGGTCATGATTCTTGTTGGGTTACTTGATTGACTAAGATTTTGGGGCTTTACTTGGTCATTGCACTTGTTGACTCAATAGGGGTTTATGGTAATTGTCTTTCTTTTGTTATGTTATGATGAACTCTTATTCATGCTTGTGGATATTATAACTTGATGATAGGGTTGCTTTGATTATGTGTCCAGTTATATGATATGCATGTTGACTTGACTAGACTAAGTATTGTTGGTCTTGTGATGTACATACTTTATACTTAATAAATATGTCTTATGGATTGGTATGGTCTTCTTTAATGTTCATAAGGATTTCTAAATGTAAAAATTGCATGGTTTAATGAAATGTTCCTTTTTAGCATAATTTCATGATATGTGTGCTGGTCTCATACTTAATACAAGTGATTTACTAACTCCATTTTCTCCCTTTTTCCCCAACAATTTAGGTTTCCATTGTTGAAGGGTCTTGAGATGATATTAAAGGAAGACTTGGAATTGTCAATCATCAAAGTTGGGTAGGTCCTCACTTACCGAGGCAATGCTAATATCAAGCTTATGAAGTTATTTTTTAGTTTTAAGACTCTCATTTTCTTTCTCTTTCATTTGAGTACTAAACATTGTATAACCTAAATGTGGATTACATTAATCTAAGGGCTAGGCCCAAATCGGTATACTCTTGTTAGATGGTTATGAGATGAGACATCCATTAGAGACTATGTTATATCTTATATATTTATGTGCAATAAAAGTAGAAGATATGTCATCTTCTATATGAAGGGTCTATGTATACTCGATATAAATATTATGTGTATGTAGAGGTGTATGTAAACCTCAATGTAAAAGTAATAAAAAGATTCAAATCTTTTAGTGTTTGGACCTATGAATGTAATGATGTAAACTAAGAGGCTAGTTTTAGTCCACAAAGAGGACGACGACGCCAGTTAAGTCCAGGGGGTGCTTCCGAAAGTGAGAAACTTGGTATCAGAGCATTAGGTTAAATAACTTTGAGTCAATGTCCCTCTCAACCACGTCTATGTAGATTTGTATTCATAATTGTGAAGCGAGTCACACCTATGAATAGGAACCTATATGATGCTTAGGAAACTTTCACTTTTTTGGAACTCCAATATCGTGCCTCCAGAGTTTTGACTCTACGTGCTTTTAGCATATAATCCTTTAATTGTGATTATAGGTAATGGGTAGGCTTGATATCCAAGACAAGCCCAGGTTCAAGAAGAGGGTTTCTAATCATGTTCTTTCAAAGTTCCCAAAGGCTAAGGATGATAGGGTGTCTAACCCTAAGCCTAAAAAAAGGAAGGGGCACTAGTTCACCAAACAAGAAACCAACTTGTGGAAGGTGTGGCAAGAAGCATTATGGTTATTGTCTTAAAGGAATGGATAAATGTTTTGGTTGTGGTAAAAGCGGGAACAAGGTTCGAGATTGCCTAAATGTTAAGGGGCAAGACAAGGAGAGTGGGCAAGCAAATGGTGGTAATGATGATCCAAAGAAAAATCGCTTTTATGCTCTCCACTATATTGGTGAGCAAGAGACTTTCCCAACGTGGTGACCGGTATGTTGAAAGTCTTTTTTATTGATGTATATGCTTTACTTGATCTCGGTGCTACCTTGTCATTTGTTACGCTTCTAGTAGCTAAAAAGTTTGGCATTTTTTGTTATCTTGAATGAGCCTTTTATGGTGTCTACCGCGGTCGGTGAGTCAGTTGTTGCAAAATGGATGTATAGAAATTGTCCCATAATCACTACAACATTCTAGGCCTACGTCCACCCCAATGAGGGCTACAGTTTTGAACTTTAAGCAACAATTTTTAAGGGGTGCCTGACATTAGGCAACACTTTGTAAATGTCGCCATCACAACTACACTTATAAGCGTTGTCAAAGAGGTATAAGGGCACGCTTTGTAGTGATGCATGAGCGACACCTATTTTTATTATACTACACTTAAAAGTGTTGCATTTGCTTTATTATTGGTCACGCTTTAAAAGCATTGCCTTTTATATCTCATCTAGGACAACACTTATAAAGTGCAACTTTTCTTATGTAAAAGATAACATTGGACGTCCTACAATAACACTTTTGAAGTGTAGCAATGTTGTATAAAATTTTGTAGCCATAATTTTTTTTTAAAGAATAATAATTTTTATCTTCATATATTCAATAATCAAATAATTAAATATACAAATAACCTAAAGCACAAAATTAACTAATAATTAAATAAAAGCTATATATTTCAATTAAACTTCAGAAAACATGTCTCGCACAACCAATACGTAGAAAGTGACTACTTAAAATATCTACTATCAATAAATTCTACAAAAATCAAGTGCATTCAGACATTTATGACGATAGTACAAAAACTCTTCTTCGTTCACTACAATAGATGGAGTTTACTTCTTGACACAATTCAAATTCAATTACCTATATTTTCCTGCACATTCAAAATAAACAATAAATTGGTGAAATTTAGGAGTCCCCAGAAGAAGCCTCACCTTTTTCTTGAAGTTCCAGAATAAGGTCATTAAGACCTCCAGTTTGCACCATATCCTCATGAACGAGAAGCGTTCCTATATTAAAAATGTAATTAAGCAAATGATGTTAAAGATGTATCTTACATGATTGATACTGGTGATTTTATTAGGACAGAGAAATAAAAGTTACATTTCATTGCAGGCTGCTGGGTAATCTAGTTTTGCATCCAAAACATTACTTTTGGCCATATCAATGTCAGCAAACTTATCAATAAAAACGTGGCAAATACCATCTGGAAGATAGGTTCTTGGTTGGTTTTTGTAACCCAAAAAGGAACTGCTCTATAAGAGAGATATGTAAGTGACATGCAGTAGAACTTTCAGATAAAAAAAGGAATATAATTTGCAGCCCTTCATATTTGAACTAGTGATGTTTTCTCCAATAAGATTCCATCAGCAAGCTGGATATGGTTATAGCATTTACAGAAATCAAAATTACATCCAAGAGTGAATTTAAAGGTAGTGATCAAATTTTCTAGTCATAACAAGATGTTCTTTACCAGTATTTCCTAAAATTCAAACTTGGCCAAGCTTCTTCGTGGTTAAAGATATAGTACAGTGAAAAATAGTTTTCTATACCATTTGTTTTTCCATAACAACATTCTTAGCTTTTTCAGCCACTCTCAAACACGTATATTAGTCTATCCACTATATTGTCTCATCCGCTACATTGTCCAAGTTTGCAGAAAGTTTTTTCATATCAAGCTATTTCAAAAGATTCCTCTACAAACTGATCTTTGTTCCTCATCTTAATTAAAGTAATCTTGTTGTATAAATACTGATATCTTGTTTATTAACCTCATCATTTTTCAAGTCAAAGAGATAATGTTTAAAGTCATGTGTTAGTGCCCGAAAAGGAATTATTTTACTTCTGTCCTCTTTAAAATGTGGCCAACTGGCTCATCCATGTTAGCAAGCTCACAGACTGAGTTCGCAAGACTTAAAATCTTTAATAGTTCCAGCAAGATTACTAAAATAACTATGTGATATTGCAGTGAAAAATATTTTCACGACACTATCCATCGTAAGTGAGCAATGTCTTACTTTTCATGGTTTCATATCTAACCGAGATATAAAAGAATTCTCATATCATCTTGTTGAGCAGCAGCCACATCAGCTTCATTTTCAGCCAGGATATCTTCTTCTTTTGCCTCGAGTGCATCAATTATATCTAGGAAAAATTTACTCCTTTCTTGAGAAGAGAGGGTCAAGTTAAAGGAAGAAATAGTCAGTAGCCACATCCATGCAGCTCTACTGCAAATTATATCAAAGAAAGGTCTGTACATCCTACTCCGCCATCCCTGACCCAACTTGTGGATTACACTTTTGTATACTTTTTTAATAATAAAACAAAAAATAAAATATAGGTTCAAAAGTTAATGTCTATGCTTTTCTAGGATTTTAAAAAAAATACTTTGAAGCCATTAAAATATAATCCTAGATCCATCTGTTTCAATGGTAACATAAAATTTTCCATGGTAAAACTTCAAGGGGAAATTTGGTCCAACTTATTAGCAATTAATGCAGCCATTTGTCAACGCATCAAGCATAAGTTAGCAATACAGTAGAACTTCTTAAACACTTCTGCTTGACCAAAAGAGAAATTTTAAATCCTTCTATCATGAAACTACATCTTTGGATCATGAACTAGTTAAAGACAGAAATTTATTGTGTCTAGACTAACAATTATTGCACAGCAAAAGCAATCTCCAGCTGATTTGAAAGAGGGAATATCAAGTTTGATTTTTACTGACCCACGGTGCTCAGATATTCCAGAACTGATGGTAATTAAAGATGTTTTTGAGAAGAAAAATGGAAAAGATTTTGTTTCAGCAGCGACTGACCTGTGACCAGACATTAGTGTAAATCGGAGATCATTGAAAAGCTCTTTGTGAAAACTCCATCTAGTATAGTCAAACTAAAAATCATGAATTAGCGGGAAAAAATGAAATTTGCAAATCAATCGCTTATCAACCAAAAGCTTGGCAAGGCCAAAGCCCGAAACATGAAGCTCTAGATTCTCATCGGGGACTAGGTTAAACGACAAATTTTAATAAGTAATCCATCATAAAGTTCAACTAATGAGCAGCAGTAAAACATTTGTACTCTAATTCACTTCCCATAACATGAAATTTTTTGAAGCAACATCACTTGCCATGACGATTATTATTCATATTAAAACACATTCACAAACAATCATAAGCTAAAGCTGCAGCAACACTTTCACAGTAAGCAGCACCACATTCACACATTCACAGTAAGCAGCAAAACTTTTTATTGTTAAAGCAAAAACCTTATTCGTTGAGTAACATGGTCATTGGTTAATGCTAAAGAAACAAATATAATCTATAATATAATGAAAACTTATAAAGTCTAAAGATGATGTTTAAAATAGTTTGCACCTAAACTACTAATGCCCTGTTAAATCAAGCATGGCTTGCTCATGATGACCTTCTAAATCAAAATAAAAGGATGTTACTCATACTAATCTCAAAGACTACAAAATGAAGCACAAATTGTTCAATACTCAAACTACATTTTAAGAGTTTTCTGATGATTCATCTATATTCATCTTAGTGTAATAAGTAGGAAACTGTCTTTTCAAAACTTCAATAGATATTTCAATTTGGTAAAAGAAAAACTCAAGACTAATGTGAAGAAGTAGACCAACATGTACTTATATCTATCTCAGAAGAGTCGGACTTTATATAGATATCTTGCCCACATGATATCTAGGGAAAGATAGCTTATGCCTCAAATAACAGGACAGAAAAACTGAGTGAAGACTGTGCTAGTTAATCCTCTGGATGGTAAATGACAGAATCAGAGTACTTAGAAACACAATTATCAGACTTAAGCAAGACAAACCTATGGATGGTGAAGGTGACTATTTCTTAACAAAAAATTCCTCTTCTTCGTCATCATCTTTTTGTGCATTCTTAGCCGATGTTATCATATATATGAAACTATGATTTTCCATTGCTGATGGTAGCCTGCATTGTATTTGAAGAGTTAGGAATGGAATTACAAGCACAAAACATCAAGACAAATAAGAAGCATTCTTATGAATGAAAGCAAGTCACTGACTGCTGACTGGGGAGATGAGTGTGCGTTCAAAGGTGCCGTGTTATGATTATGGTTTGAAGACAGTTGTGACTGTCGTACTAATGATGTTGTAGGTTTCTCTCCTCCCATGTTTAAACGTGCTTCTGCCAAGCACATAACAAATGATAACTGGAGCGGATGTCTTCTGGATTCTCTCTTTGAATAACAATACTATAGTGATGTTGATGGAATCAGAGAGGAGATCGAACTTGTCGTTCGAAAATGATTGTTAGCAGGGAATTCTTATCCCGAAGATTATTGCCATTCACAAAGTTTAACATTAAAGAAAACAGGTAGTATGAAGAAACCATGAAATGAATATGGACCTCTTACGACATGTCTATCTATCTCCAGCGAGATTCTCCTTTCCAGTCTTTCCAATTTTCATGGAAGATTCATTTTATCGTCTCTATCTGTACTGCTAGCTTGTGTAACAGCAAATGTGTTGCTTCTGGCTTTGGAATCCTTTGTTGTGAATAAGAAATACTATATGTACCAATGCCACCAGGAAAAATATGTTCTGCTGATGGAGGAAACCTTTCAATAGCCTCTACCTAACTTTATTTTCTTCTTTCCCAACTCTCTTCCTTGCTTGTTCTATAGGTTGAATGAAATCATGAGTTTTTAGGTGGCCACCTGCATGACAGCTATGGGTGGACTACAAAACAATAAAGGGGATCAGTGAGGAAGAAAACAAATTTTGAGCAATTCATGTAGAGACTAAAGAATCAACAAGAAGAACAAAATAAAGCAGTGACCAATCACAAACTACGGATTCAAGCTAGGACAACAAGAAAAAGATAACCAAGAGATCTTAAACCAAATAAGATTAGTTTCGAAATAAACTTATTCTTGTTTTGACTTGTTCACACTAAACAGAGGTAAAGAAAAAAACAGAATGAGAAAGCCTGGCAGCATGGTTATAAAGGCAAACTTTAACGAGTCATGAACAATATATCATGTAGTTTAAGCTAACAGAACAACAAGGAAGAGAAAACATCAATAAAAATACATATGGAAAAGGAATCTTCACAAGGAAGTTCAAATGGACTTACAATGAAGTGAATACTGACACATGAATCTATTCCAGCTCAAATTCTATAGTATGTTGTTTAAGTTAGTGGAACGGAAAGACATGGGGGAAAATATATAAAAACTACATCCCTAAAGGACATTTCACAGTGAAGCTAGAAGAGATCAACACTAAAGTGAATATATCAACCTATTCAAACTAAATTGTACACATATGTCATTTAAGTTAATAGAACAGCAAGAGACAAAAAGCAAGAAAAAGGCCACATCCCTAAAGAGATTTTCATAGTGAAGTTTGAAGTGATTTAAACTGAAATAAATACATGAATCAGCAAATAAAAGGAATCAAGTCATAGACAAGACAAGTTCAATACTCTACTAAAGACGTCCAACGACAATTGAAATAATACATCAGAACATGAACTTATTCCAGCTCAAATTCTATACCTATGCCACTGAAGCAAACAGAAAAAGCAAAAGAATTGTAAAATCCAGAACACCCACATCCTAAACTGGATTTTCACACTGAACTTTGAAGAGATTAACCTTAAAGGTAATGTTGAATACACGAACATTTTCTTGCTCAAATTCTATAAGAGTATCGTTTAAGTTATCAGATCATAAAAAATGATAGAAGCAATGAATACCTATTCAAGCTCAAATTCTAAACCCATGTAATTTAAACTAACAGAATAGAAAAAAACAGATCCGGAAAAGGAATTGTCACGATAAATTTTGAGGAGATAAGCACTGAAGTGAATATTGGATTCATGAACTCATTCCAGCTCAAATCCTATACCTATGCAACTTAAACTAATAGAACAACAAAGAATTTTATAAGTAAAAAAAACAAATCCCAAAAAGGAATTGTCACAATCGAGTTACCATTCTCATACACACAAAAAAAAAAAAGGATTTCCCAATGAGCTTCAAAGATATTAACACTGAAGTGAATACAACATAGATGAATCTACTCCAGCTCAAATTCTATACTCATGTCACTTAAGCTATCAGAACAATAACAATGGTAAAAGCAAACAAACTCTCATCCCACAAAGGAATTATTCACAATGAAGTTTCAACAGATTATCACTGAAGTGAATGCAAAATACATCAAACTCTACACCCATGTAATTTAAGCTATCAGAAAAAGATGGAAAACCCACAAAAACACGCATCCCAAACACGGGTTTCAACAATGAAGTTTCAAGAGACTAACACTAAAGCGAATACAACGAACAAACCAACAAACAAAAGAATAACTGAATCATAATGACTATAAGGGAGCGAGACAAACAGAATCGTGATAGATGCTCTTCCCCTCTGTGTTCGATCTTCAGCTCTTCAGCTCTATGTTCGATCTTCAGCTCTTCATCTCCTCAACGTGTTCTGTGAGAAAAGTGATTTTCAACTCATCATCATTTAGTTGAAAAAAGACGAGAGTTAAAAAACAGAAGAGACAAAGACTAGAAGAAAATATGTTACCAGGAGTATGCAATAAATCAATATTAGCACAAAGAAAAGTTATATTTATGTTAGAAATACAAATAGATTGCCTTGAATATAAATTACAACATGATATAAGTTACAACATGAATCATATGTTGGGAAAGACAAAGCACTAACAAAAATGCCTGACAGGATAACATCGGAAGAATACCCAAGTCTATACTTTCCCTTTTCGATTTGAACCAAGAGAAGACAAACAACCACAAGCAATATGATAGTAAGGCAGCAAGTAATTCAACCAAACAAATATAACAAGACAATAATAAACCAATCACACAAGACACCAAGATTTACGTGGAAAACCCTTCGATGTGAAGAGTAAAAAACCACGGGACCAAAAGCTCCACTATAATCACCAAGAGTTACAATATTGTTCTCCAAAATTGGCCACAAAACAAGTGCCAAACAACGAGCAACAACAAAATAAGATTGCACCAAATCTAGAGAATTAAAGGAGCAAAATCACCAATTTCGCAGCTACTGTTCACGACAGCAAAACTGAAGCTGCAGGCCACCAAATCCAACTCTGTCAGTTCCTAATCAAAGATTGAGATGAAGATAATATGCTGTCCAAAAATCAGCTCAATCGGACAAGAAACGAAGCGGGAATCGCAATTTGAAGTTGGCTGTTAGGGCTGAATTTTGACTGCGAAAACTGCTCTCTTTCTCTCTTTTTGGCTGCTGAAAAAACTCTCTGTGTATATGAAAATAAGACCTAAATAGGCTTATATTTGCCTCATAAGAATGGGCCTATGGGCAAAAATGGGTTGGTCCAAATTGGGCTTTTATTTATCCACATAGGAAGGGAAAAAGGCCCATAACCCAACAATTCTCCCCCTCACGACTATGTGGAGGAGACCGCCATCCCGGCGACCATGCAACAATCTTCAAACTTCCCTCTTGGCAAAGCTTTAGTCATCATATCGGAACCATTGTCATTTGTATGAATCTTTTCAAGCTCAAGCAACTTAGAATCCAACACATCTCGAATCCAATGGTATCTCACATCAATGTGTTTAGACCGACCATGGAACGTAGAATTCTTGCCAAGATGTATAGCACTTTGACTGTCACAATAAAGCACATACCTCTCTTGAGCACAACCAAGTTCCCCCAAGAATCTCTTCATCCAAAGCAATTCTTTACAAGCTTCAACGACAGCAATAAGCTCAGCTTCTGTAGTAGATAGAGCAACACATTTTTGCAACCTAGATTGCCAAGACACAGCTCCCCCTGCAAAAGTAACCAAGTACCCTGAAGTAGACTTGCGAGTATCAACATCACCAGCCATGTCTGAATCAGTATAACCACAAAGAATAGGCTTCCCTGTACCAAAACACAAACTCAGACTAGAAGTGCCACAGAGATATCTCATAACCCACTTCACAGCATTCCAATGTTCTCTTCCCGGATTAGAAAGAAAACGGCTAACAACTCCAACAGCGTGAGCAATATCCGGTCTTGTACAAACCATCGCATACATCAAACTACCAACAGCTGAAGCATAAGGAACTTTCTTCATATCTTCCTTCTCATCATCACTAGAAGGACACTGTTTCGTGCTCAATTTGAAGTGCATAGCTAAAGGTGTACTGACAACCTTAGCTTTGTCCATGCTGAATCTGCGAAGTACTTTCTGAATGTACTTCTCTTGTGATAATACCAATTTCTTGGCCTTTCTATCACGGACAATCTGCATGCCAAGAATCTGCCTTGCTGGTCCTAAGTCTTTCATAGCAAAAGACTTACTCAACTCTTGCTTCAACTTCTGAATCCTGCAAGTATTATGACCAACAACAAGCATGTCATCAACATAAAGCAACACAATAATAAAGTCACCATCAGAGAACTTTTGCACAAAAACACAATGGTCTGAAGAAGTCTTCTTGAAGCCCTGCTGACTCATAAAAGAACCAAACTTCCTGTACCACTGCCTGGGAGCTTGTTTCAAACCATACAAGCTCTTCTTCAATTTGCAAACATAATTCTCTTTACCCTTGACTTCAAAACCTTCCGGTTGCTCCATATAAATTTCTTCATCTAAGTCACCATGGAGGAAAGCAGTTTTAACATCCATTTGCTCAACCTCTAAATCTAGACTTGCAGCCAAGCCTAGAACCACACGAATGGATGACATCTTCACAACTGGAGAGAATATCTCATCAAAATCAACTCCCCTTTTCTGATTAAATCCCTTGACAACTAATCTAGCTTTGTACCGTGGAACTGGATTACCATCTTCATGTTTCACCCGAAAAACCCACCTGTTTTTCAAAGCTTTTCTGTCTTTAGGTAACTTAACCAAATCAAAGGTATGATTATCATGCAAGGATTTAATCTCATCTTCCATAGCATCAAACCACCTTTCTTTTTCTTCACTTTCCATGGCCTCATCAAGACTCTCAGGTTCTCCCCCGTCAGTCAAGAGTACATACTCATTGGGAGAATAACGAGATGAAGGAATTCTCTCTCTACTAGATCGTCTGAGAGAACTCTCTGGAGCATCTATAATTGGTTGTTGGACAACCACATCATCTTGCACTGGAGCATCAACAACATCATGCCGGTCATTCTGAACATGATCACCATCTTCATTATCAACTTGATTTTCATCATTATGAAGATTTTCTTCCGGTGCAATAGTCAAAGGAACTGGATCAACATCAACTAAGCTCTCACTACTCTGAAAATCAGCCTTGTCAGCTTTGTCAAAATCTTCAATTGTTTGGTCTTCAAAGAACACAACATCACGGCTTCTAACAAGTTTCTTCTCAACAGGATCATAGAAACGATAGCCAAATTCATCTTGACCATAACCAATGAAGATACACTGCCTAGTTTTAACATCCAACTTTGACCTTTCATCCTTAGGAACATGTACAAAGGCTTTACACCCAAAGACTCTAAGATGATCATAAGAAACATTCTTACCAGTCCAAACTCTGTCAGGGACATCACCATCTAAAGCAACAGCAGGAGATAAATTGATAACATAAGCAGCAGTATTAAGTGCTTCTGCCCAAAAGGAATCTGACAGCTTAGCATCTGAAAGCATACATCTAACCCTCTCAACTAGAGTTCTGTTCATCCTCTCTGCTAAACCATTTAACTGAGGAGTCTTTGGAGGAGTTTTCTGATGCCTAATACCCTGCTCTCTGCAATATCTATCAAAAGGACCAATATACTCACCACCATTATCTGAGCGGATGCATTTCAATGTCTTCCCTGTTTGTCTTTCAACCAAGGCCTGAAAACTCTTGAACACATCAAGTACTTGATCCTTGGACTTCAAAGGAAATACCCAGAGTTTGCGAGAATGATCATCAATAAAAGTCACAAAGTAAAGTGCACCACCATGAGATCTTACCTTAAAAGGACCACACAAATCAGAATGTACCAACTCCAGCAAATCAAGCTTTCTTGAAGGCGGATGACTCTGAAAAGAAACTCTTTTCTGTTTACCGGCTAAGCAATGAACACATTTCTTCAACTTTGCTTGTTTCACTCCAGAAAGCAAATTTTTCTTAGCCAAACTATCAATCCCCTTCTCGCTCATATGACTCAGCCTTCTATGCCATAACTCTGATGAAGTATCATTCTCCACCAAATTTACTGAGTCTCTGGACATGGAGCCCTGAAATACATACAAGTTAGACAACTTGTCACCACGGGCCACAACCATCAAACCTCTAGTAAGCTTCCACTGGCCAACACCAAGTGTATTAACATAACCCTCATCATCAAGATATCCCACAGAAATCAAATTCAAGCGAACATCTGGAGCATGCTTGACATTATTGAGAACTAGTTTGGAACCATTGTTACTTTCCAAACAAACTGTCCCAATGCCAATAACTTCAACTTCATGATTATTGCCCATTTTCAACGTTCCAAAATTACCTGGAGTATAAGAAGAAAATAATTCCTTCTTTGGCGTGACATGAGAAGTAGCACCAGAATCCACAAACCAGCTAGACTCATCACGAACAAGATTAATGGCATTTTCATCACAAGAAACAAGAAGATCATCATTAGCAACAACAGCAACACGATTTTCATTATCGCCTTCTCTCTTTTGTTGTCTCATATCTCTCTTGTGCTTGTAACAATATTTCATGATATGCCCATTCTTGTGGCAATAGTCACATGTAATATTCTTGTATTTAGACTTTGACTTGCTTCTACTTTTACCTCTATCATTCTGACCTCTGGACTTGTTTCTCCCCCTATCTTCAGTAACCAAAACATCGGAGTGTGAAGCTGAAGAAGATGAGGCTTGAGATCTTCTTCTCATTTCTTCATTCAAGACACCACTCTTAGTATATTCCATGGTTACAACACCACTGGGAGCAGAATTAGTCAAAGAAACTCGAAGAGTTTCCCAAGAGTCTGGCAGAGTATTAAGAAGCCAAAGTCCCTGTATCTCATCATCAAACTTTACACCCATTCCGGACAGCTGGTCAAGAACACCCTGAAAATCATTAATATGATCAGAAATAGGAGTGCCCTCTTTATACCTGATATTCATTAATTGTTTCAATAGGAACAACTTGTTGTTGCCAGTCTTCGAAGCATAAAGTGTCTCGAGCTTGTCCCACAAACTTTTGGCATGTGTCTCATTCACAATATGATTTCTAACATTATCTTCAACCCATTGTCTAATATAGCCACAAACCTGCAGATGCTCAAATTCCCATTCTTCATCATTCAAAGACTGAGGCTTATTAGAAGCAAACACAGGTAAATGCATCTTCTTGACAAATAGAAGATCTTTCATCTTGCCTTTCCAAATATGATAGTTACTACCATTTAAACACACCATTTTGCTCATATTTGCCTCCATCATTCAAAACGACAATCAACAATAACCAATGCTCTGATACCACTTTGTTGGGAAAGACAAGGCACTAACAAAGAATGCCTGACAGGATAACAGCGGAAGAATACCCAAGTCTATACTTTCCCTTTTCGATTTGAACCAAGAGAAGACAAACAACCACAAGCAATATGATAGTAAGGCAGCAAGTAATTCAACCAAACAAATATAACAAGGCAATAATAAACCAATCACACAAGACACCAAGATTTACGTGGAAAACCCTTCGATGTGAAGAGTAAAAAACCACGGGACCAAAAGCTCCACTATAATCACCAAGAGTTACAATATTGTTCTCCAAAATTGGCCACAAAACAAGTGCCAAACAACGAGCAACAACAAAATAAGATTGCACCAAATCTAGAGAATTAAAGGAGCAAAATCACCAATTTCGCAGCTACTGTTCACGACAGCAAAACTGAAGCTGCAGGCCACCAAATCCAACTCTGTCAGTTCCTAATCAAAGATTGAGATGAAGATAATATGCTGTCCAAAAATCAGCTCAATCGGACAAGAAACGAAGCGGGAATCGCAATTTGAAGTTGGCTGTTAGGGCTGAATTTTGACTGCGAAAACTGCTCTCTTTCTCTCTTTTTGGCTGCTGAAAAAACTCTCTGTGTATATGAAAATAAGACCTAAATAGGCTTATATTTGCCTCATAAGAATGGGCCTATGGGCAAAAATGGGTTGGTCCAAATTGGGCTTTTATTTATCCACATAGGAAGGGAAAAAGGCCCATAACCCAACAATTCTCCCCCTCACGACTATGTGGAGGAGACCGCCATCCCGGCGACCATGCAACAATCTTCAAACTTCCCTCTTGGCAAAGCTTTAGTCATCATATCGGAACCATTGTCATTTGTATGAATCTTTTCAAGCTCAAGCAACTTAGAATCCAACACATCTCGAATCCAATGGTATCTCACATCAATGTGTTTAGACCGACCATGGAACGTAGAATTCTTGCCAAGATGTATAGCACTTTGACTGTCACAATAAAGCACATACCTCTCTTGAGCACAACCAAGTTCCCCCAAGAATCTCTTCATCCAAAGCAATTCTTTACAAGCTTCAACGACAGCAATAAGCTCAGCTTCTGTAGTAGATAGAGCAACACATTTTTGCAACCTAGATTGCCAAGACACAGCTCCCCCTGCAAAAGTAACCAAGTACCCTGAAGTAGACTTGCGAGTATCAACATCACCAGCCATGTCTGAATCAGTATAACCACAAAGAATAGGCTTCCCTGTACCAAAACACAAACTCAGACTAGAAGTGCCACAGAGATATCTCATAACCCACTTCACAGCATTCCAATGTTCTCTTCCCGGATTAGAAAGAAAACGGCTAACAACTCCAACAGCGTGAGCAATATCCGGTCTTGTACAAACCATCGCATACATCAAACTACCAACAGCTGAAGCATAAGGAACTTTCTTCATATCTTCCTTCTCATCATCACTAGAAGGACACTGTTTCGTGCTCAATTTGAAGTGCATAGCTAAAGGTGTACTGACAACCTTAGCTTTGTCCATGCTGAATCTGCGAAGTACTTTCTGAATGTACTTCTCTTGTGATAATACCAATTTCTTGGCCTTTCTATCACGGACAATCTGCATGCCAAGAATCTGCCTTGCTGGTCCTAAGTCTTTCATAGCAAAAGACTTACTCAACTCTTGCTTCAACTTCTGAATCCTGCAAGTATTATGACCAACAACAAGCATGTCATCAACATAAAGCAACACAATAATAAAGTCACCATCAGAGAACTTTTGCACAAAAACACAATGGTCTGAAGAAGTCTTCTTGAAGCCCTGCTGACTCATAAAAGAACCAAACTTCCTGTACCACTGCCTGGGAGCTTGTTTCAAACCATACAAGCTCTTCTTCAATTTGCAAACATAATTCTCTTTACCCTTGACTTCAAAACCTTCCGGTTGCTCCATATAAATTTCTTCATCTAAGTCACCATGGAGGAAAGCAGTTTTAACATCCATTTGCTCAACCTCTAAATCTAGACTTGCAGCCAAGCCTAGAACCACACGAATGGATGACATCTTCACAACTGGAGAGAATATCTCATCAAAATCAACTCCCCTTTTCTGATTAAATCCCTTGACAACTAATCTAGCTTTGTACCGTGGAACTGGATTACCATCTTCATGTTTCACCCGAAAAACCCACTTGTTTTTCAAAGCTTTTCTGTCTTTAGGTAACTTAACCAAATCAAAGGTATGATTATCATGCAAGGATTTAATCTCATCTTCCATAGCATCAAACCACCTTTCTTTTTCTTCACTTTCCATGGCCTCATCAAGACTCTCAGGTTCTCCCCCGTCAGTCAAGAGTACATACTCATTGGGAGAATAACGAGATGAAGGAATTCTCTCTCTACTAGATCGTCTGAGAGAACTCTCTGGAGCATCTATAATTGGTTGTTGGACAACCACATCATCTTGCACTGGAGCATCAACAACATCATGCCGGTCATTCTGAACATGATCACCATCTTCATTATCAACTTGATTTTCATCATTATGAAGATTTTCTTCCGGTGCAATAGTCAAAGGAACTGGATCAACATCAACTAAGCTCTCACTACTCTGAAAATCAGCCTTGTCAGCTTTGTCAAAATCTTCAATTGTTTGGTCTTCAAAGAACACAACATCACGGCTTCTAACAAGTTTCTTCTCAACAGGATCATAGAAACGATAGCCAAATTCATCTTGACCATAACCAATGAAGATACACTGCCTAGTTTTAACATCCAACTTTGACCTTTCATCCTTAGGAACATGTACAAAGGCTTTACACCCAAAGACTCTAAGATGATCATAAGAAACATCCTTACCAGTCCAAACTCTGTCAGGGACATCACCATCTAAAGCAACAGCAGGAGATAAATTGATAACATAAGCAGCAGTATTAAGTGCTTCTGCCCAAAAGGAATCTGACAGCTTAGCATCTGAAAGCATACATCTAACCCTCTCAACTAGAGTTCTGTTCATCCTCTCTGCTAAACCATTTAACTGAGGAGTCTTTGGAGGAGTTTTCTGATGCCTAATACCCTGCTCTCTGCAATATCTATCAAAAGGACCAATATACTCACCACCATTATCTGAGCGGATGCATTTCAATGTCTTCCCTGTTTGTCTTTCAACCAAGGCCTGAAAACTCTTGAACACATCAAGTACTTGATCCTTGGACTTCAAAGGAAATACCCAGAGTTTGCGAGAATGATCATCAATAAAAGTCACAAAGTAAAGTGCACCACCATGAGATCTTACCTTAAAAGGACCACACAAATCAGAATGTACCAACTCCAGCAAATCAAGCTTTCTTGAAGGCGGATGACTCTGAAAAGAAACTCTTTTCTGTTTACCGGCTAAGCAATGAACACATTTCTTCAACTTTGCTTGTTTCACTCCAGAAAGCAAATTTTTCTTAGCCAAACTATCAATCCCCTTCTCGCTCATATGACTCAGCCTTCTATGCCATAACTCTGATGAAGTATCATTCTCCACCAAATTTACTGAGTCTCTGGACATGGAGCCCTGAAATACATACAAGTTAGACAACTTGTCACCACGGGCCACAACCATCAAACCTCTAGTAAGCTTCCACTGGCCAACACCAAGTGTATTAACATAACTCTCATCATCAAGATATCCCACAGAAATCAAATTCAAGCGAACATCTGGAGCATGCTTGACATTATTGAGAACTAGTTTGGAACCATTGTTACTTTCCAAACAAACTGTCCCAATGCCAATAACTTCAACTTCATGATTATTGCCCATTTTCAACGTTCCAAAATTACCTGGAGTATAAGAAGAAAATAATTCCTTCTTTGGCGTGACATGAGAAGTAGCACCAGAATCCACAAACCAGCTAGACTCATCACGAACAAGATTAATGGCATTTGCATCACAAGAAACAAGAAGATCATCATTAGCAACAACAGCAACACGATTTTCATTATCGCCTTCTCTCTTTTGTTGTCTCATATCTCTCTTGTGCTTGTAACAATATTTCATGATATGCCCATTCTTGTGGCAATAGTCACATGTAATATTCTTGTATTTAGACTTTGACTTGCTTCTACTTTTACCTCTATCATTCTGACCTCTGGACTTGTTTCTCCCCCTATCTTCAGTAACCAAAACATCGGAGTGTGAAGCTGAAGAAGATGAGGCTTGAGATCTTCTTCTCATTTCTTCATTCAAGACACCACTCTTAGTATATTCCATGGTTACAACACCACAGGGAGCAGAATTAGTCAAAGAAACTCGAAGAGTTTCCCAAGAGTCTGGCAGAGTATTAAGAAGCCAAAGTCCCTGTATCTCATCATCAAACTTTACACCCATTCCGGACAGCTGGTCAAGAACACCCTGAAAATCATTAATATGATCAGAAATAGGAGTGCCCTCTTTATACCTGATATTCATTAATTGTTTCAATAGGAACAACTTGTTGTTGCCAGTCTTCGAAGCATAAAGTGTCTCGAGCTTGTCCCACAAACTTTTGGCATGTGTCTCATTCACAATATGATTTCTAACATTATCTTCAACCCATTGTCTAATATAGCCACAAACCTGCAGATGCTCAAATTCCCATTCTTCATCATTCAAAGACTGAGGCTTATTAGAAGCAAACACAGGTAAATGCATCTTCTTGACAAATAGAAGATCTTTCATCTTGCCTTTCCAAATATGATAGTTACTACCATTTAAACACACCATTTTGCTCATATTTGCCTCCATCATTCAAAACGACAATCAACAATAACCAATGCTCTGATACCACTTTGTTGGGAAAGATAAGGCACTAACAAAGAATGCCTGACAGGATAACAGCGGAAGAATACCCAAGTCTATACTTTCCCTTTTCGATTTGAACCAAGAGAAGACAAACAACCACAAGCAATATGATAGTAAGGCAGCAAGTAATTCAACCAAACAAATATAACAAGGCAATAATAAACCAATCACACAAGACACCAAGATTTACGTGGAAAACCCTTCGATGTGAAGAGTAAAAAACCACGGGACCAAAAGCTCCACTATAATCACCAAGAGTTACAATATTGTTCTCCAAAATTGGCCACAAAAAAAGTGCCAAACAACGAGCAACAACAAAATAAGATTGCACCAAATCTAGAGAATTAAAGGAGCAAAATCACCAATTTCGCAGCTACTGTTCACGACAGCAAAACTGAAGCTGCAGGCCACCAAATCCAACTCTGTCAGTTCCTAATCAGAGATTGAGATGAAGATAATATGTTGTCCAAAAATTAGCTCAATCGGACAAGAAACGAAGCGGGAATCGCAATTTGAAGTTGGTTGTTAGGGCTGGATTTTGACTGCGAAAAACTGCTCTCTTTCTCTCTTTTTGGCTGTAGAAAAAAAACTCTTTGTATGTCTGAAAATAAGACCTAAATAGGCTTATATTTGCCTCATAAGAATGGGCCTATGGGCAAAAATGGGTTGGTCCAAATTGGGCTTTTATTTATCCACGTAGGAAGGGAAAAAGACCCATAACCCAACATCATAATGAATAAAGAAGAATTTGTAGTAGACGAAAGAACATATGAAAATCAAGATGGATTAGTGATAAAAATAATATTTTCAAATCTCGGAAGACCATATAAAAAAATAGGAAATAACTTGTATTTAATGTTAGAAAAGGAAACAGCAAAATTAGAAGACAGTTTAACAGCTATGGTAAGAATAACAAAGTAAAACAAAGAAATAGATAAATCAAAAGAGATTGAAAAAATAAAAACACAAGCAAAACAGGAAGTACAACACCTAGAAGAAATAAAAAATACAAAAATAAGTGAATTAGAAAAGAATTAGCTAAGCTAAAATTATTATATGAAACAAAACAAAAAGAAAAACAAATAGAAATGGATAAAGAACTTGAATTGACTAATGAAATAAATAAGATGAAACAAAAATTAAATGAAAACCATGAAATAGACGAAATAGACGAAATAAATGAATCAGATACAATGAACGATCAAAAATCAGAAATAAGTGATATAAGCGAAACATACACAGAAATCCTAGAACAAGTGAATAACGCGAAAAAATTAGAAATAAATACAGGAGATATAAATCAACCTAGAACATCAAGAGTTAAAACCCCAGATAATAGTCCTAAAAGTAGTCCCAAATGGACAGCACCAACTTATTATACAGATAATTATGAACGATCAAATAGAACAAATGCAATATGGAATAGTAGATTAAATAAAAAATGGACGCCTAGACCAATAACTGAACAATATAACTTTTTAGATCTAGATTGTGTTATAGATATAAATAAAGCAATCTTACTATGGGTAGGAAATATATCTAAACAACTTATAGATAACAAAATAACAACAAAAGAAATGCCAGGATATATAGAAATAACATTTGTTGGAACAACAAAATTATGGATAGGAAATTTACCCCCAGAAAGTTTAGAAACACTTAGGAGTGATAAGAAAATAGATGGGACTCCATCAACAACAAATATAGACATACTACATAAATATGAATTAGCAATACGAAATGAATTTGGTGGCATGACTACAGAAATAAAAGAACAAAATAGAGAAAAAATAATAAATAGACAACTTATGACAAAATTAGCTATATGTAAAATGTGCTATATAGAAAAATACACATGTGCATTTAAAGAATATTATTATAAAGCAAGATATGATATAAATGAGGCAAAAGAAATAAGACAACAATATTTTACAAAACTACCAGAACCATTTAGTACAAAAATAATTAAAGATTGGAACAATGAAGGATTAACAGATACTTTAGGAGCTAGAATAAAATTTCTACATCAGTTGTTTGTACAATTATGTGAAAACCAAAAAGGAAAAATAAAAATGGAGAAAGTACTAATTAAAAATCTAGCATGTTGTAAAGATAAAACAGCACCACAGTTTGGTTGTACAGATAAATATTATAAAAAACAAAGACCTAAAAGACACAAAAATTATAGAAAAACCAAAACTAGATATAAATACAAAAAACTAAGACAAAGATATTATGTAAAAAATTATAAAATAAAAAGACCGTATAGACCAAAGCGAAAACTATCAGAATGTACTTGTTAAAACTGCGGAAAGATAGGATATTTAGCTAGAGATCGTAAGTTACCTAAAAATCCAAAAGGAAAACAAATTGCAGAAGTAATTATAGATAATGAAGAATATATGCAGATAGATTACATAGACTATGAATTAAGTGAAAATGATAGTTTATATGATGTATCGGATATAGAAACTGAATTAGAAGATGAAGAAACAAATATTGATCTAGGTAATGATGTAATGAACGAACAAATCTAATGTCTGAAGATGACATAAAAATAATATCCAAAGAAGGCTATCAAAATGAAGAATTATCAGAACAAAAAATTATATTTGATAATACAATCATTGAACAAATAAAAGGAAAAGAATTAGATTTAAGTGTTGAAAAAGTACTTGAAATACCTACTTTAAGAAATTGGTTTAGAAGACAAAAAGATGAATATTATGTAGTTAGCCAAAAAGAACATATCATAGATTGTAAATATACAAAAGGAAAAGCACAAATACCTATACTAAATAAGAGAATAATAAATAAAGAAATACAAGATATAAGAGCTAAAACACGCATAAAGTACGTACACTTAGGAGGAACAGAAATATTGATAAAAGCTTGTTTTAGAGAAGGAATAGATACACCTATTCAAATATATTTAGCAGATGATAGAAATATATACCCTATAGAAAAAAGCGTAATTAGTGCAGTAAAATGAAACTTAATATACCAAAAATTTAAATTTATAATAAGTGCCAACTACTCAGTAGCATTAACGGATAGAAATATAGATAAATCATTAGTTCTATATTGGAAAATGTCTGGAATAGAACTAGCACCA
>NC_028648.1:27261848-27284178 GCF_001406875.1 Solanum pennellii | reverse complement strand
ATGCCAGTCCCGACGTCGTCCGACCGTGTGTACTGTCCAAGGGCGGTGATTTCATGCCACGCCTGACGTCGTTTCACCGTGTTTGCCGTCCAAGGGCTATGATGGCATGCCACGCCCGACATCGTTCGACCGTGTGTGCTGCCCAAAAGCGATGATGTCATGCCATGCCCGACGTCGTTCGACCTTGTGTGCTGTCCAAAGGCGGTGATGTCATGCCACGCCCGACGTAGTCCGACCGTGTATGCTGCCCAAAGGCGATGATGGCATGCCAGTCCCGACGTCGTCCGACCGTGTGTACTGTCCAAGGGCGGTGATTTCATGCCACGCCTGACGTCGTTTCACCGTGTTTGCCGTCCAAGGGCTATGAGGGCATGCCACGCCCGAAGTCGTTCGACCGTGTGTGCTGCCCAAAGGCGATGATGGCATGCCAGTCCCGACGTCGTCCGACCGTGTGTACTGTCCAAGGGCGGTGATTTCATGCCACGCCTGACGTCGTTTCACCGTGTTTGCCGTCCAAGGGCTATGAGGGCATGCCACGCCCGAAGTCGTTCGACCGTGTGTGCTGCCCAAAGGCGATGATGGCATGCCAGTCCCGACGTCGTCCGACCGTGTGTACTGTCCAAGGGCGGTGATTTCATGCCACGCCTGACGTCGTTTCACCGTGTTTGCCGTCCAAGGGCTATGAGGGCATGCCACGCCCGAAGTCGTTCGACCGTGTGTGCTGCCCAAAGGCGATGATGGCATGCCAGTCCCGACGTCGTCCGACCGTGTGTACTGTCCAAGGGCGGTGATTTCATGCCACGCCTGACGTCGTTTCACCGTGTTTGCCGTCCAAGGGCTATGAGGGCATGCCACGCCCGAAGTCGTTCGACCGTGTGTGCTGCCCAAAGGCGATGATGGCATGCCAGTCCCGACGTCGTCCGACCGTGTGTACTGTCCAAGGGCGGTGATTTCATGCCACGCCTGACGTCGTTTCACCGTGTTTGCCGTCCAAGGGCTATGAGGGCATGCCACGCCCGAAGTCGTTCGACCGTGTGTGCTGCCCAAAGGCGATGATGGCATGCCAGTCCCGACGTCGTCCGACCGTGTGTACTGTCCAAGGGCGGTGATTTCATGCCACGCCTGACGTCGTTTCACCGTGTTTGCCGTCCAAGGGCTATGAGGGCATGCCACGCCCGAAGTCGTTCGACCGTGTGTGCTGCCCAAAGGCGATGATGGCATGCCAGTCCCGACGTCGTCCGACCGTGTGTACTGTCCAAGGGCGGTGATTTCATGCCACGCCTGACGTCGTTTCACCGTGTTTGCCGTCCAAGGGCTATGAGGGCATGCCACGCCCGAAGTCGTTCGACCGTGTGTGCTGCCCAAAGGCGATGATGGCATGCCAGTCCCGACGTCGTCCGACCGTGTGTACTGTCCAAGGGCGGTGATTTCATGCCACGCCTGACGTCGTTTCACCGTGTTTGCCGTCCAAGGGCTATGAGGGCATGCCACGCCCGAAGTCGTTCGACCGTGTGTGCTGCCCAAAGGCGATGATGGCATGCCAGTCCCGACGTCGTCCGACCGTGTGTACTGTCCAAGGGCGGTGATTTCATGCCACGCCTGACGTCGTTTCACCGTGTTTGCCGTCCAAGGGCTATGAGGGCATGCCACGCCCGAAGTCGTTCGACCGTGTGTGCTGCCCAAAGGCGATGATGGCATGCCAGTCCCGACGTCGTCCGACCGTGTGTACTGTCCAAGGGCGGTGATTTCATGCCACGCCTGACGTCGTTTCACCGTGTTTGCCGTCCAAGGGCTATGAGGGCATGCCACGCCCGAAGTCGTTCGACCGTGTGTGCTGCCCAAAGGCGATGATGGCATGCCAGTCCCGACGTCGTCCGACCGTGTGTACTGTCCAAGGGCGGTGATTTCATGCCACGCCTGACGTCGTTTCACCGTGTTTGCCGTCCAAGGGCTATGAGGGCATGCCACGCCCGAAGTCGTTCGACCGTGTGTGCTGCCCAAAGGCGATGATGGCATGCCAGTCCCGACGTCGTCCGACCGTGTGTACTGTCCAAGGGCGGTGATTTCATGCCACGCCTGACGTCGTTTCACCGTGTTTGCCGTCCAAGGGCTATGAGGGCATGCCACGCCCGAAGTCGTTCGACCGTGTGTGCTGCCCAAAGGCGATGATGGCATGCCAGTCCCGACGTCGTCCGACCGTGTGTACTGTCCAAGGGCGGTGATTTCATGCCACGCCTGACGTCGTTTCACCGTGTTTGCCGTCCAAGGGCTATGAGGGCATGCCACGCCCGAAGTCGTTCGACCGTGTGTGCTGCCCAAAGGCGATGATGGCATGCCAGTCCCGACGTCGTCCGACCGTGTGTACTGTCCAAGGGCGGTGATTTCATGCCACGCCCAACGTTGCCGACCGTGTGTGCTGTTCAAGGGCGGTGATGTCATGCCACGCTCGACGTCCAAGTATGCTTCTTTTTTGGTATTCAATCCAACGGATGGGATGAGCCTCTTTGTGAAGGCAATATCCAATGATCTAGTTGAAGAGTGTCAATCTGTGATACTTCATGATAATATGAATATTGCTCGTTTGATTGTTCATTCTCAACGTGATTAGGAGACTAGACACAAGAAGAAGAAAAAGGAGTTTAATAGGGCAAGGTCTTATGAGACAGGTACTTCCAATGAAATTAAAGACAAGACTAAGTTCAAAAAGAGGGTTTCCAACCAATATATATCAAATTTCCATAAGGCTATCATGTATAGGGTGTCAAACACAAATTTCCAATAGGGTATAAGTGGAAATTCACCTAGTGAATACTACTTGTGTCAAGTGTGGAAGAAGCATAGGTGCGAATGCTTGGTGACAACGGGGAATCACTTTGGTTATGGAAAAGATGGTCATAAGGTCAGGGATTGTCCTAATGCTAGGAGAAAAGAGAAATTAATTATCAAATCTCAAGAAAGTGGTCCAAGTTTCGATACTAAAAAGAGGAACCATTTCTATGCTCCCGTCTTAAGTTTAATTTTCCTAATGAACTCGTCTTAGTGTGAAGAGGGGTAACTCGATATCTAGAAGTCATATCTTACTTGTCTAAAGCATGTTAAATTATCTCTAAGGGGTGTCTTTACAATATTATGAGGGTTAAGTATCTTGAGTCTGACATTCTTCCTTATAAGTCGGTACTCGTAGTGAAGGTTTTTTTAGAATCTTTCCCAATAACTTTCTCGAAAATTTTCCCGAACGGGATATAAACAGTTGTATTGACATATTACTTGATACGATTCCTGTTTCAATATCTCCTTATTGTATGAATCCAAATGAGTTAAAAGATATAAAGACTCAACTCCAAGGCTTATTAGACAAGGGTTTTCATAAATCCTAGTATTTCACCATGGGGATCTTCTGCGTTGTTTGTTAGGAATAAGATGGGTCTTTTAGGATGTGCATTGATTATCCTCAACCAAATATGGTCACCATAAGATCAAGTATCCTCTCTCTCGGATTGATGACTTGTTTGATCAACTCCAAGGGGCAAGCTACTTTTCTAAGATTTGTTTAAGGTCGGGTTATCACCAAGCTAGAGTGAGAGGTGAGGATGTACCTATAACTTTATTCAAAACTAGGTATAGTCATTACTAGTTCTTAGTGATGTCTTTTGGTCCGACTAATGCCCCGATGTCTGTTATGGACCTAATGAATAGAGTGTTCTAGAATTACTTTGATGCCTTTATGATTTCTTCAGTGATGATATATTGGTATATTCAAAGAATGAGGGCGGGCATATTGGCCATTTGAGGGTCGCATTTCAAGTCCTCGCGGAACACCAACTCTTTGCCAAGTATAGAAAATGTGAATTTTTGTTTTGATCGGTGGAGTTTCATAGTCATATTATCTCATGTAAGGGTACATTGGTCGATCCGAAGTAAATCAAAGTGGTGAAGAATTGTCCTAGACCTTTGAATCCAACCGACATTAGAATTTTCTTTGTTTTAGATGGGTATTATAGGAGGTTTGTTTAAAGGTTTGCATCCATATCTTCTCCTTCGACTACCTTGACCAAAAAGAGTGTTAAGTTTGAGTGGTCAGAGTCTTGTGAAAGAAGATTTTAAGTGTTAAACATAGGCTTACCTCCGCTCCGATGTTGACTTTATCGGAGGGTCCCAAGGGTTTTGTGGTGTATTGCGATGCTTCCTGAGTAGGTTCTGGTTGTGTCCTTATGCAACATAGGAAGGTGGTAGCCTATGCCTCCCGACAACTAAATGTGCATAAGAAGAATTTTTCAACTCATGATCTTGAATGAGTGGCCATAGAGTTTAATTTGAAAATAGGGAGACATTAGTTGTATGGTGTCTATGTGAATGTATTTACCGATAATAAATTTCTTCAATATGTGTTCTCTCAAAAGAGTTGAGTCTTCGACAAGGAAGATGGCTAGAAATATTGAAGTATTACTACATGAGTTTTCTCTACTTCCCGGCAAGTCCAACGTGGTTGCTGATTCTTTAAGTCGTATGACCATGGGTAATGTGTCTCATGTGGAAGAAGGTAAGAAAGGTCAAGTGAAATGTAACACCCTAAAACGAAGTAAGGTGAGCTAGAGCTTCGTGATTGTTTCTTGAGTTAATTTTGTGTTAAACTGAATTATTTTTATGACCTTTGGCAGTGTGTGAAGTTTTGTTATGTTTAGAGGTCAAACGTCAAAGAACATACATGACGTTCGGAAGATATACCTTAGATTGTTCTTGTGTGTTCTCACGTGTTTGAATGAGTTTTACGTGTTTGTCTTGATTGAAATTGGTGTGGTATGTTCCTAAGACCTAGACGACTATGTTTAGGGGTTTAAAATCCTGGTACGACGCCACTTAGGACCCACAAGGGGCCCTAAAGAAGGGATCAAAGACTTGGACCCAAAACTACCTTGGAAGTGTCCACAAATGAGGCCAAGGACGGCTAGTGGTCCAACAGACTGCCCGTCAACTTGGTCCGTCGATTTACCTGCCAGGTCTTCACGTTTGGAAGTTGCAGGATCAACCAACAAACTACTACCAACGGACCGTCGATGGAGAAACGCTCTATTGGTTTGTCCCGTTTGTTAGTGCCAAAAACCTGTTAGCAGGTTGCCTTGGCGTGGGGTATTTTGTAAATTCACCCCAAGACTTTTAAGGAACTTGGACAACTATTTTAGTATTATTTATGTATATTAAAGAGTTCCAAACCCTTAGACCTAATTTTAGACTCCATTTCCCAAAAGCCGAAACCCCTATCTGTTAGAAGACTCTCTCAAGTCACCATGGAAGCATCAAGTCAAGAAGGGGTAGAAGGGGATGTTGGTGGTCGATTCCTTCATCAAAAATCTTTGGGGTTTCTTCTATGCGAGGTATGCTCTCAATCCTTGAACTCTCTTCCATTCAAGGAGTCACTTTTAATGAGTTTTCAAAAAGTTTTTTTCATCCATAGTTTCTTCTATCTTCAACTCTAAATATGAGTCTTGCATGAAAATGATTTATATTATTCAGATATGATGTTTTTAATTTTAGATGATTATTTCAATTCTAAAACTTCAATTAAATCATAATAAAGCTTTTTTATCAAATTGTGGGTTCAGTTATGGGTTAAATGAGCTTGGTTTTGTTGTCTTTAAGCTTCAGTTACTTGTGTTGTTATTATTATTTAGATACTGCCCTAAGGGATAATTAATGATGAATTGTTGATTAAAATGTTATAGGTGCTGGAATCTTGGATTAAAGGATAAGTTGGTCATGTTGTTTAGCTTTAATTTTGAAATGCTCTTGAGTGGTATGGTCCACCTTCTTGGTGGCGGTCTTTACTTGAATTTTATGAATCTGAAGTTACTTTTTTATTGTGAATGAGGCCATGAAGGCTTGTTATGTGAAGTAAGATGATAATGAAGTTATTCTTCTGAAATGTGCTTTATGAAACTATTATGTGAAGTAGGCTAGAGAGAATGCCTAGATGAAATATATGATTATGTGAAACATGGAAAGTGTGTGATGTGATGAATGAAAGTCTAAGCATGTATAGAATGAAATTTAAATGAAATGATACTAATGTGAATGATGTGTTCACATGCACACTCACTCACAGTTGAATTAATTAAATAAAGCTAAGTTAAGTAAAAATGGGAATTTTCGGGTTAACACTATTAATGAGTTGAGAAAAAGTTTTTAGTAGCTACCTCACTATTCCCAAAAACGTTCTAATGTAGGTTGGAGGATTGGATACCCTTCGTGAGTTGAGATGTGGTGTACAAAAGTTATACTTGACAATTAGAAGTGAATGGTGAGAATCCGCTGGGTGTTATGCCTAGGACTAAGAGGATATGAAAAAGGAGTGGCTACACTTCTTGAGTTGAGAAGTTGTATCCCAATGTACCTCTTTAGATGAGTACCCCTCGTTAGTAGTGTATTTGTTACTTACTAGCAATCTACTTATCCCTTAAATATGCGCCCGAATAGGTGTTGCTATTGGGAAACCCATGTAAAAGTTAAAAAGTAAAACCTCACCCTAGGCAAGTGAGGGGGCCCTTCTCCAATACGGGAAGTATCAGGATTCCTTGTTTAGTTGTAATGGTCTATGTGGGTTAACCTAACTCCCACAAAGGTAATGAAAGTTCTAAGTGTTCTAAAAGTGTGTACTAATTAGGGTAGGTAGTGTAATGGGACATTATTTATGCATTGCACTAGGAAGGAATTCTGAAAGGGGAGTCTTGGTGTGATGCTTATGTTGTTTTACTTCTATATTCTTAAATTTTTATTTAAATTTGTATGTAGATTTGTTTTTACTAAAAAGTCCCTTTTTCACGTTTTGGATATGCCATACTTAGTAAATCATTTGTACTAACCCCATACTTTTATATACTCTATAAGTATAGGTTTGGAAGCAAGATTGAAGTTTAGAAGGAAAAGCTTGGGATTTGATTCTCTCATGACAAAGTATGTTATCACATATTAGAGGGCATAGTTCTTAATTCTTTTAGTTTTATATAAGTTCTTATTATATATTGTCTTTCAATGTAAAGAACCGATTCCCTAAGATATTATGTTGTGTCTTTAAGATTGGCTTGTGACGATGAGACTTCCTTAGTAATTAATAAAAAAATGTTTCTTTTATTAAATTATTCGTGAATAGTTTTTATTCCACACTACTTTTCATGTCTTATGTAATGAACAATAGCTAAAAGGCTTGTACATAACCCCAAAGGGTCAAGTACGCCCTGTCTTGACCAAAGGGTTCTCCCTAACCTCTAGGGGGTGCTTGTGGGTCATGATAGACTTGGCATCCGAGCATAAGGTTATAGAAAATAGTTTAGGGTCTAAAAGTCTCACAAACCACATCTAATAGAGTCTTAGTCATTGGTGTGAGTCGCGACACATCCATGGACGATAGGCTATAGGACGATGGTGTTTCACTTTCTTCATTACTCTTGAATCGTGCCATAGAACTTAACTCCATAAGGTCTCTTTCTTATGTTCCCTTGTCCGGTGGCCTTCTAGGTGTGATTGCTTGGAAAGGGAGATGTTTCTATATTAAAGAAAACAAAGGTGAGTTTTGATGCTTATAATGGATATGTGGCTAGAAGAGTAAATGTGAAAGTTAGTTTTGAGAATTGTGTTGTGAAGCCATTTAAATCTATGTGTGACTTATGAGATTGGAAGTGTTGTGATTAGCAACTTTATCTACTTCTAATTATGGTAAGAATTATAATGATTGAATAAATTGCCTTTGAGAACAAATGAGTTATCTTTTTATAAAGTCCAATAATGGTAGAAATGCTGTAAGGTGTAAAATTGTGGAATGTTTAGAGGATGTGGAGAAACCTTCTTGTTTGGTCAATGTTTCCTAGTTGTTCTTGTGATTTTGTTAAGGTTCATGTGTAGATTTACTCTAAGGGGGGAAATGTGGTATGATTACCTAGTGAGGAAGTTGTGCAAGATCTGTTTGCAAAAATGATGGAGTTTATATGGTAAGATTTTTGATTGTTCCAAATGAATCTACCTTAATTGGTGTAAAGGTAAATCATGAGTTCTTTTCCATTAGATTGAGTTAAGAGGTGCTTAATATTTGAATGAGGTGATATTTGAGAGAGTTTGTCTAGGTTTGACTCCTAAGAGGAAAGTGTTATGCTCAACTTGTAATGTTGATGTTTAGTCTTGATGATCATGTGGTAAGAATAGTATGAGTTCCTATCTTGTGAAAACCATAGTGGGACTTTGAAGTATGAGGCCTTCAATGTGGATTTATCCTAAGTGGGGGAGAATGAGTTGAGTAGAAAGATAGTTGATACCCACATCTTTCCTTTTTGTACTTATTCAAACATGAGACCAAATCGTTATTAGTTTAGTAATGATTAAAAGTCTTGAATAATAGTATCGGTTATCATTTGTGGCATATGAATATAGATGACTTAAGGTCCAATTTTAAAGAAGGATGTAAAAGTTATGTTTTGCATAACGAATGTTAAGTAGAATAGCATGTACTGTGCTTTATCCAAGAGAATCCTCAAGGGCCACCAACACTATGTTTGGATCATTATTATCTATTCTATTTTATTATATCGTTACTATACCTACAATATTTCTTTTGATTGTTACTTAAAATGTATTCTATTATATTGTTAAATTTCGTTGTTATTTAACAATGGAAAACCTTATTTTAAGGAACAACCAATTTGGTGTGTTCCCATTATTACTTAATTTCTTTTTCAACTATATATTTACATAATATTTCAGAATACTATTTTACCCTTTACCTTAATTATTTAAATCTTGGCAAACCTCCTACCCTAGAATAATTAAGGATATTTTAGTACATTTATAAATCACAATATAGTACGATACGATCAAACCAACCAACTAAAATACTATTAAACAACAACAAACAATACATCCTAGTCAAACATTATATCTGCCATACTATACAACACAATAAAGTAAAATACGATACAATACATTATGAAACAAAGGCTTACAATGATCTAAACAAAGTGTAAGTGGTAGAGGTAGTGTGGATGCTACTCTCACATTGCACATAGTATAACTTACCATGTCTCTTTGGAGTAAGTTATTATGGTCTTGTTTATCATATTGTCATGCCTTCTTGTTAAAGTTTCTTGAATGGTGCATTATTGAAAATTTAAACATGTGACACAGTGAAGTTTTAAGTTAACTATAAAGAAGTTCAAATTTTGAGAAAATTTCATTTTTTGTGAACGATGGTTTCAATGTGTACATAAATGATTTTTATAAGCTTTATAAATGTTGGAGAAGTTATTTACTCCATAAGTGAATAAATGAAAGTGCAATTGAATTTGTGAAGTTTTGCAAAGTTTCCTGTGCCATAGTGATGCTCACTATAAAAATCTTCAATTTTGGTAAAAATTGCTTTGTCTTGAATTGTAGTAACAATGTGTTTAAAAGTGTTTTATATGATCATTTTTATGTTTGATAAGGTAGTTCCTTCATAAGTGAAGGGTAAGAGTGAATTTAGAAATTTTGAAGTTGATGCAAAAGTTGCTTATGTTTCAAAGTGTTTGAAGATGTAAAATTGTGATCCTTAATAGTTGATGAATTTATTATGAATGTTTGATCATTATTGCAATGTGTTATCTGTTTCAAAGTGAATCCATAATGGTCTTAAAGTTTTTGTGTCATTCAAGGACGATTGTTATTCCAAGTGGGGGAGAATATAACACCCTAAAACGAACTAAGGTGAACTAGAGCTTCGTGATTGTTTCTGGAATATATTTTGCGTAAATGTGATTTATATTGATTTACTTAGTCAGTGTGGGAAGGTTGGTTACATTTTGAGGTCAAACGTCCATGACGTTCAGAAGATACGGCTTAGATAGTGCTTGTATGTTCTCACGTGTTTGAATGAGTTTTACAAGTCCGTTTTGCTTTAAATTAGTGTGAGATGTTCCTATGACATAGATGAATATGTTTAGGGGTTTACCATCCGGGTAAGAACCCACCTAGGACCCACAAGGGGCCCTAGAGAAGGGCCCAAGAATTGGACCCAAAACAGCCTTCACATAGTCCACCAATGAGATCAAATGACGGCATGTGGTCCAACTAAAGGCCCGTAGACTTGGTCCAACGATTGGACCTTCAAGTACTACATATTTGGAATTTGCAGTCTCAACTAACGAACTACCACCTTCGGACCGTCGATGGACAAACGCTCCGTTTGTTGGTCCCGTTTGTGAGCTGCCAAAAAGTTGTTAGCAGGCTTCCTTGGCTTTGGATGTTTGGTAAATTAACCCCCAGTCTTTTAAGCACCTTGTAGGATTATTTAGGTATATTAATGAGTTCCAAACCATTATACCTAATTTTAGACTCCATTTCCTAAAACCCCAAACCCCTGTCTCTTAGAAGACTCTCTCAAGTGACCACGGAAGCTAGACGTCAAGAAGGTCTAGAAGGGGCTTCTGGTGGTCGATTTCTTCATCAAAAATCTTTGGGGTTTCTTCTATATGAGCTTTGGTATACATCCTTAAATTTCTTCCATTTAAGGATTCGCTTCTATGAGTTTTCAAAAAGGTTTTTTCAACCCTTGTTTCTTCTATCTTCAACTCTAAATATGAGTCTTGCATGAAAACGTGATAAATGATACAAATATGATGTTTCTAATGTTACTTGATGATTTTAATGCCAAAACTTCAATGAAATCGTATTTAAGCTTTTTATCAAATCGTGGATTAAGAAATTGGTTAAATGAGCTTGGTTTTGTAGTCTTTGAGCTTTGCGGTAGTTGTGTTGTTATTGTTGTTTAGCTACTTCCCTAAGGGATAATTTATGATGAATTTTTTATTAAATGTGATAGGTGATGAAATCTTGGATTAAAGGGTAAGTTAGTCATGTGGTTTAACTTTAATTTGGAAATGTTCTGGAGTGGCATGGTCCACCTTTTTGGCGGCGGGGTTCACATGAATAGTATGAATTTGATGTAATTTGTTTATTCGAATGAGGCTATGAAGGCTTGTTATGTGAAGCATGATGATAATGATGTTATTCATGTTAAATGTGTTATGTGATGTAGGCTACACAGTATGCTTAAATGAACTGTATGATTATGTAAAGCATGTAAAAAGTGTGATGTGATGAATAGAAGTCTAAGCATGTATAAAATTAAGTGTAAATGAAATGATGCGTATGCCAATGGTGTGTCCACATGCGCACACACTCACACTTTTATGAGTGAATAAAGCTAAGTTAAATCAAAAGGGAAATTTTGGGGTTAACACTATTCGTGGGTTGACAAGAAGTTTGTAATAGAAAGCTAACTATTCCCAAGAGCTCTCTAATGTAGGTTGGAGGATGGATACCCTTTTGAGTTGAGATGTGGTGTCCAAAAGTTATCCTTCACCTGTAGTAGTGAATGTGGAGAATCCGTGGGGAGTTATGCCTAGCATCCAAAAGATATAAAGAAGGGGTGGTTACACTTCAAGAGTTGAGAAGATTTATTCCAATGTACCTCTTGAGATGAATATAACTCATTAGTGGAGAATGAGTTAGTTAGTAGCAATCTTCTTATCCCTTAACTATGCGCCGGCATACGTGTACCTATTAGGAAAGACATTGTGAAATATAAAATGTAAGACCTCACCCTACTCAAATGAGGGGACCCTTTTGCGCTAAGAGAAGTATCGGTATTCAATGTTTAACTCTCATGGTCTATATCGATTAATCTAACTCCCACAAAAGTAATTAAAGTGCTAAATCTTCTAAAAGATTGTACTAATAGAGTAGGTAGTGGAATGAGACGCTATTTATCCCTTGCAATAGGTAGGAATTCTGAAAGGGGAGTATTGGTGATCCTTATAGGAATTGAATGAACAAAGTCTCCTAAAAGAACCTACTACTTAGGTAGGTAGTGGAATAGGACGATATATATCCATTGCACTAAGTAGATCTTCCGAAAGGAGAGTCTTGGTGTTAAGCTTTCTAAAAGAGTGTACTACTTAGGGTAGGTGGTGGAATGAGATGTCATCTAGTCATTTCGCTAAGTAGGCATTTCGAAAGGGAAGTCTTGGTGTGTTTCTTGAGTGTTCTTCTAATGTCTTCTCATTGAGTGGGGGCTTGTTGTCCTGAGGTGAGTAAGAAAAAATAGGGTACTCTAAGGATCATCTTTGTGTATATTGAAGGAGTTGTATGTATACTTCCTTTATGTCTTACCTTGGTGAGTCTTAAGAGGACCTAAGTTATAAAAACTCTTACGGATATGGGTTCAATTACTCATTGCTTGTCCATTGAAATTCACTATTTGAATAGGGATATTTCACAATAATGTTAAAATGAATCCGCTCTATTATTTGCAAGTTTACCGTAAAATGCTGACTTTTTGAAAAAATATGAAAATTCTTCTTTAAGTGTAAAATGATGATGCTTATGTTGTTCTACTTCTATGTTCTTGAATGTTTTACTTAAATTGGCATTAAGATGTGTTTTTACTAAATTGTCCATTTTTGCATGTTTTTTATATGCCATTCTAAGTACATTATTTGTACTAACCCCATACTTTTCTATACTCAACATGTATTGGTTTGGAAGGAAGATTGAAATTTACGAGGCAAACTTGGGATATGACTCTCTCAAGAAAAAGTATGTCCTCACATATTCTAAGGCATAGTTCTTAATTCTTTTAGTTTGGTATAAGTTATTATTATGTATTTTCTTACAATGAAAAGCGTTTTGTCCCTAAGATATTATGATCTCTCTTTAAGATTTCATTTTGACAATGAGACTTCCTTAGTATTTTATGAATCATTCTTTAAAGGGGGATGCTGTGCTTAGATACCAAGTTAGATTGTGTATGACGGATGCTGATGGCTTGAGGGGAAAGATTGTGGAAAAATATATATTGTGATCTTAGAGAGGTATATTGATGAATGGCTTGAAAAGGGACATAGAGAAGTTTGTAGCTAATTGTCCAAATTGCAACAAGTTCAAGTCGAGCACCAAACACCGGATGGTATAATCCACGTAATCGATGTTCCTACTTGGAAATGGGAAGAAATAAATATGGACTTTGTTGTTAGGTTTCTCAAATTCAGAGGCAAAATGACTAAATTTTGGTTAAAGTGGATAGATTGACGAAATCCGCTCACTTCATTCCCATCAAGTCTACTTATTAGGTGAAGGATCATGAAAGAATGTACATTAATGAGATAGTGGTCTTACATGGATCCATTTGTCCACCATATCAGTCAATATTGTTGTTTAGGTATATATTTATGAAATATTGTTGTTAAGGTGTATATTGATTGTTAATTTATTATTTCTTATGAGTTTTGCCTAGACCAATGTCTTTCCCCCAAATTCACGAAAACATTGAATTCATATAGTAACTTGTAAGGATTATGAACATGTAGATTGAGTATATTGTTGTTAATTATGTAATTGCTTCTTGAATTTACCTTGTTTATGTAATTGTTTATGTGTTATTACTTATGGAAGTATGAACGATCCTTGAAGGGACAAAGAGGTATGTTGATTTGTTCTTGATGGATTCAATTATGAATTATGGGTTACTTAGATTGTAATGCTTTTATGTATAATGTGAGGTTGTGATTTTGATGTGATGTATTCCTCATCCCTAACCCTGATACATTGCATTAAATATGAATTATCTATGCATGTATGATACGATTATTGTATAATTTAAAGTAGTTTCTCATGATTATAATAAAGTGCTAAGTGAAAGGTTTACTAATTTATGATGTGATGTCTAAAGTGAAAGGATTGTTCTCACTTGTGATGACCTATGAGCTAATATGATAAGATGTTTACGCAGCGGTCTAGAAGAGACCAATGTGAACCTGTATGACGAACTACTATGATTACTATATGGAATAATTTCTTAGCACCAAAGGACATGTAAATGAGATGGAGGTCTCACGTTTAGTATGTCCGGCCGCCCATATAGGTTTCTTCACATTTAGCAAGTCTGAATTCCCGAAATATGTGTTGTCTTATGAGATGGAATCCTCCACGTCTAGTAAATATAACATTTTGAAAATCAAAGACAATTCTTAGAGCATAACACTGCTTCCAAAGGGTTTAAGCATTGTTTTAAGATCTATCTTAACTAATATAAGCCATTTTGGAAGTTTCGGAACCAAAACGTCCAAGAACGTCCATGACGTTCAGAAACTAGTTCTAAGGGGTACTAGTGTGCCTTAGCCTATTTCACTAGATTTTACGATTCGAAAATCCAAGAAATTAGGTGGAAGGGTTAATAAGAAGTGTTAAAGATGAATCTTTGTCGAAACTTACGGGTACTACTCCTCAAGGACCAACCAAGGGACCTTGAAGAGGACCCTGGCACGTAGGAGTCAACCCTGCATAGGCAATGTGCAACCACGAGAAACATCAACTGCTCGAGTGTAGATTGACGGGGCGTATATGCCCATCGTCGTCCCACACTTATAAAAAATGGTGGAGGCCATCAGATGCAAACTCTCTAAACTCGTCGATGGATGTGCTGCACGGAAGGGGGGTTGGTCCATCAATTGAGCCACGAGGTATCGACGGGGTTCCGTCTGTGAGTGGAATGATTTTGATGCACGTTTTAACTAATTTCAAAACAATTAATTAAGGGATTTAGTTGTTAGTTTGGTATTAAGGTAAGACTAATTAACTAATTTAACTCCCATATAAATACTCTAACGTCAGTTACTCTAATCATAACTCACAAAATAAACTCTCTTCATTCTCTCTTCTTTCTCACTCTATTAGAAACCAGTATTGAACACTAGCAAGGAAAGGGGTTTTGGGGGTTGGAAAGGGAAAAATTCACAATCAAATCTTCATCAAACATTAAGGTATGGATGTAATTCACCTTTGAGACTCTTTCCTCAAAGGGTTCCTTCAAAATGGATTTCGAAAGTTGAGTTTTCATGTGGGTTTCATCCAATTACGAAATTTATGTTGTGAACTAAGTTTTTATGGTTTATTTATGATATAATGGATAGATTATAATTTATTTTAAGTTGTATATGATCAATTGTTATGATTTGGTTCAATTTGAAGATTTTGATCCTTAACCCCTAACCCTAGGTTGATCTTGATGTAAATTGGGTTGTAATTGATTCAATTGTATTGACTAAGGGTTAAATAACTATAAAATAATGTTTTTACACCAATCATTAACGAATTAGAATGAATTGTTGTCTTTCATGCTAATCTTTAGAAGTGATCTAGGTTATGGAAAATTGGCCTAAGTAACCTGCTTTTAAGGATTGATTTGATATTAAATTATGGTGTAGTGACTCTTCTAGTAGTGTTATCATGTTAATTATTTAATAATGATGTTGAATATCTGAATTTGCTTGATTTGGCTATTTATGGTAAGGCCTAAATAATGAACTAGGAAGGAGATTTCATAAGCGTTGTAATCTCTATATTTATTTCCAATTGTGATTATTTGGGGTTAAGTCATGATGTTATATTGGAGTACTCCTTATATAAGGATGATAGGGAGGTATGATACTGAATTGATTAAGATCTATGTGATATAAGGATGGTGATGACTATCAATGTGCCTTGATATGCTATGAAATGCTACTGTATTAACCCAAATTATATTAATTGTGATGAAAGGACTAGACTCATGGAATTCTTATTGAGCTATTGATGATAATGATTATACAAGGGGTGTACACTATGACCTAAACTAAGCTATGATTAATAATTAAAGGCTTAAAGACATTTCAATAAAGTTACTTAGCTTAGCACCAAGTGAACATGATAATGGGAGGCGATGACTTCCCAATAAGGAATATTCTCCCTATAGTTCTATATGAGATGTTCATTTCACAATGAGGAATACTCATCCAATGGACTTCCATGAGAAGAGGCCCCGACTAACATTTGGTATCAAGAGGGAATACACTGTCTCTTAATTCTTGAACAATGTTGCCCCCATAAGAAGACTAGTTATTGGATCCACCTAGAAAGCTATATTTATGTTTGGTTTTACTTTGGCCGGTAGACTACCTTCCATCGGTGTAAGGTCTTACGACACCGGATTAAACACTTAGTGTCACAACCCAAAACCGAGCGGCGACTGGCACCCACACTTGCCCTCCTATGTGAGCGAACCAACCAATCTAAACCCTAACATTTCAATATAATATCAACAGAATGTAATGCGGAAGACTTAAACTCATTAATAAAAACCAATTCAATAACTTCTAAAATTCAACATCTATTATTCCCCAAAATCTGGAAGTCATCACCACAAGAACATCTATGATAAAATTACTAAACTAAGAGTATTCTAAGAAGCTAAAATAAACAAAAGCTAGTCCATGCCGGAACTTCAAGGCATCAAGACATGAGGAAGAAGATCCAGTCCAAGCTAGAAGCATTAGCTCACCCTGAAATCCGGTGTAATGAAGACTGGCTAGAGTTGCGGTTGAGTTGAAGACGACGGTACGTTTGCTGCACTCCACAAATAACAAAGAAAACAAATACAAGTAGGGGTCAGTACAAAACACGGGTACTGAGTAGATATCATCGGCCAACTCAAAATAGAAAACAGTATATATCAGATAATATCATAAATCAACTACAATACTCAACGTGTAGCAACAACAAGTTCTATAATCATTAATAAACACCGCCAAGTTCACACATGAGGACTCAAGCCTCAATACCATACTCTTTTGGGAATTAGGTTCATTAGATTGAGTATATTAACATCTTTCAAGATTCTTTATCTTTATTCCTCTTGTGTCGGTACGTGACACTCCGCTCCCCTACTACTATGTGTCGGTACGTGACACTCCGATCCCCTAATTCTACGTGTCGGTTCGTGACACCCGATCCCCTAATTCTACGTGTCGGTTCGTGACACCCGATCCCCTAATTCTACGTGTCGGTTCGTGACACCCGATCCCCTAATTCTACGTGTCGGTTCGTGACACCCGATCCCCTAATTCTACGTGTCGGTTCGTGACACCCGATCCCCTAATTCTACGTGTCGGTTCGTGACACCCGATCCCCTAATTCTACGTGTCGGTTCGTGACACCCGATCCCCTAATTCTACGTGTCGGTTCGTGACACCCGATCCCCTAATTCTACGTGTCGGTTCGTGACACCCGATCCCCTAATTCTACGTGTCGGTTCGTGACACCCGATCCCCTAATTCTACGTGTCGGTTCGTGACACCCGATCCCCTAATTCTACGTGTCGGTTCGTGACACCCGATCCCCTAATTCTACGTGTCGGTTCGTGACACCCGATCCCCTAATTCTACGTGTCGGTTCGTGACACCCGATCCCCTAATTCTACGTGTCGGTTCGTGACACCCGATCCCCTAATTCTACGTGTCGGTTCGTGACACCCGATCCCCTAATTCTACGTGTCGGTTCGTGACACCCGATCCCCTAATTCTACGTGTCGGTTCGTGACACCCGATCCCCTAATTCTACGTGTCGGTTCGTGACACCCGATCCCCTAATTCTACGTGTCGGTTCGTGACACCCGATCCCCTAATTCTACGTGTCGGTTCGTGACACCCGATCCCCTAATTCTACGTGTCGGTTCGTGACACCCGATCCCCTAATTCTACGTGTCGGTTCGTGACACCCGCTCCCCTAATTCTACGTGTCGGTTCGTGACACCCGCTCCCCCTAATACTACGTGTCGGTTCGTGACACCCGCTCCACTAATCTCATTCTATTAATTCATCAATCCTTCTTTTATACCAAGGCATCATCAACCCCATTACTTTAGTTCATCAAGCCTTCTTTTATACCAAGGCATCATCAATCTCATTAATAAAGTAGATTAGGGTTTTTCAAGATTTGGGATTCAATAGCTTCATCATGCTTATTTTATCACAATTATATAATCACATTCATACAAGCATACAATTAAGCATATAGAAGGGTTTACAATACTACCCAATACATATCATTCGCTATTAAGAGTTTACTACGAATAGCATAAACCATAACCTACCTCCACCGAAGATTCGTGATCAAGCAAGCAAATTCCCCAAATCCTTGTTGTCCTCTTCGTTTCTCTCTCTCTCTACTCGTTCTCCCTCTCTTTCTGTTCTTTTTCTTTTTCTTATTCAAACCCTCTTTCTTTTACCCTAATTAGCATATAATTAAGTATAAAGATGGCAATAATATCCCACTAATTAACTCAAGGTTACCTCTTTTAACCCCCAAGTAATTAGACTTATTAACATTAACCCTCTAACTTTATAATTAAAGCAGGAATAGTCCAAAACGCCCCTTAAATTACTTAACAGAAATCCGACCCAGCCTGGGATTATGCAGCCTGTGACGGCCCGTCGCGCCTGCGACGGTCCGTCCTGCTGCTCCGTCACAGAGTTCAGAGACTAAATTCCACTAAAGGGTCTGTGACGGTCCGTCGTGCCCACGACGGTCCGTCCTGCAATTCCGTTACGAAGTTCAGAGAGTCGATTTCAGTACCCAAATTTCAGAATTCTAAGTGTTTTGGAACGAGACCCCCACGACGGTCCGTCGTGCCCATGACGTTCCGTCGTGGGATCCGTCGACTCAGCCAGTTTTTCCAGAAATAAAATCTGCTGCTCAAAACGACTAAACAGGTCGTTACAATAGATACCAATTTACCCATCGTTCGTCCTCGAACGATCACGAGAAGAAAAACAAGAGCGAAAAGGAGTACCTGAATCTGTAAACAGGTGTGGGTATCTTTCTTGCATATCAGCCTCCTTCTCCCAAGTGGACTCTTCAACTGGTCGATTCTTCCATTGAACTTTGATGGATGCAATCTCTCTTGATCTCAACTTGCGAATTTCTCTATCTAGAATGGCAACAGGCTCCTCCTCATAAGACAAATTCTCATCAAGCAGAACCGAATCCCAACGAATGATGTAGTTACCATCCCCATGGTATCTTTTCAACATAGACACATGAAATACCGGATGCACTCCTGACAGCCCTGGAGGCAAGGCTAATTCATAAGCCACCTCCCCTACTCGCTTAAGTACTTCAAATGGTCCAATATACCTTGGGCTTAGCTTACCTCTTTTACCAAACCGCATCACCCCTTTCATGGGCGAAACCTTCAGCAAGACTTGCTCACCCTCCATGAACTCCAAGTCCCTAACCTTTCGATCTGCATATTCCTTTTGCCTACTTTGCGCCGCTAAAAGCTTTTCTTGAATAGATTTCACCTTCTCTAATGAATCCCTCAAAAGGTCAGTACCCCAAGGTCTAACCTCAAATGCATCAAACCAACCAATGGGAGACCTACATCTCCTCCCATACAATGCTTCGAAAGGAGCCATATCAATACTTGAGTGATAGCTATTATTGTATGAAAACTCCGCTAAGGGTAAGAAGCTATCCCAATGGCCACCAAATTCTATCACACATGCACGAAGCATATCCTCCAACACTTGAATCGTTCGCTCAGACTGTCCATCGGTCTGAGGGTGAAATGCAGTACTAAGGTCCAACCTAGTACCTAATTCAGCATGCAATGTTCTCCAAAACTTAGAAGTAAACTGCGTACCTCTATCTGATATGATGGAGAGTGGAACTCCATGCAACCGAACAATCTCTGAGATGTAGAGTTTGGCTAACTTCTCTGCATTGTACGTCACCTTGACCGGAATGAAATGAGCAGACTTAGTTAACCTATCAACAATCACCCAAATAGAGTCATACTTACCCATTGTCTTTGGAAGACCAACCACGAAATCCATTGCAATTCTCTCCCATTTCCATTCAGGAATGGGCATTCTCTGAAGTGTTCCTCCGGGCCTCTGGTGTTCATACTTTACTTGTTGACAATTTGGACATTTGGCAACAAAATCAACAATGTCGCGCTTCATTCTACTCCACCAAAAGTGTTGCTTTAGGTCACGATACATCTTGGTTGCACCAGGATGTATAGAATATCCGGAACTATGAGCCTCTGTAAGAATAGTGTGGATCAAATCATCAACACGGGGCACACATACCCTTCCCTTAATTCTCAAAACACCTTCCTCATCCATTATTGCTTCTTTAGCCTCTCCTCGCAACACCATATCCCGAATTCGTCTTAGTTTCTCTTCATCAAACTGTTTTCCCTTGATCTTGTCAAGAAAAGAAGATCTCGCCTCCACACTGGCCAAAAATCCTCCCTTCTCATTTACTTCCAACCTCATAAAGTTATTAGCCAGAGTCTGAACCTCTCTAGCCAATGGGCGTCTAGAAGCTTGTAAGTGAGCTAGACTACCCATGCTCCCTGCTTTTCTACTTAAGGCGTCTGCCACCACATTAGCCTTTCCTGGGTGATACAAGATGGTGACATCATAATCCTTCAGTAGTTCCATCCATCTCCTCTGTCTCAAATTTAAATCTTTCTGAGTAAAGACATACTGTAAACTACGATGATCCGTATAGACTTCACACTTAACCCCATATAGATAGTGTCTCCATTGCTTTAATGCAAACACTACCGCAGCCAACTCCAAATCGTGGGTCGGATAATTACGTTCATGCACCTTTAATTGCCTCGAAGCATACGCAATTACGTTCTTCTCTTGCATTAGCACTGCACCCAAACCAGAATAGGATGCATCACAATACACAATGAAGTTCTTACCCTCTACTGGCAAGGTAAGGATAGGTGCGGTAGTCAACAAGGTCTTGAGTTTCTGAAAGCTTTCCTCACATTCATCCGACCATACAAATGGAACATTCTGCTTAGTCAAGTTCGTCAATTTGGAAGCAATAGAAGAGAATCCCTTGACAAATCGACGGTAGTAACTGGCTAAACCAACAAAGCTTCTTATTTCTGACACATTAGTAGGTCTTACCCAATTCTTCACTACTTCGATCTTAGAAGGATCCACCATCACTCCATCCTTAGAAACCACGTGCCCCAAGAAGGACACTGAATCTAGCCAAAACTCACACTTGGAGAATTTGGCATAAAGCTTTTTCTCCCTCAACATTTCCAACACAATTCTCAAATGCTCCTCATGTTCCTTCTTACTCTTGGAGTATATCAGTATATCATCAATAAATACGATCACAAAGAGATCCAGATATGGCTTAAAAATCCCGTTCATCAAGCTCATGAAAGCAGCAGGGGCATTCGTTAGTCCAAAGGACATTACCAAGAATTCATAATGCCCATACCTGGTTCGAAAAGCAGTCTTTGGCACATCTGCTGCCCGTATTTTCAATTGATGATAACCAGACCTCAAGTCAATCTTAGAGAAGACACAAGCACCTTGTAACTGATCGAACAAATCATCAATGCGAGGAAGAGGATACCTGTTCTTAACAGTTACTTTATTCAGTTGCCGGTAATCTATGCACATCCGAAGACTCCCATCTTTCTTCTTCACAAACAAAACAGGAGCACCCCAAGGGGATGCACTCGGTCTAATAAAGCCTTTCCCTAACAATTCTTGAAGTTGGGCTTTTAACTCCCTTAACTCTGCTGGAGCCATTCTATAAGGGGGTATGGAAATGGGACGAGTACCCGGCTCCAGATCAATGCAAAAGTCAATATCCCTATCCGGTGGCATACCAGGAAGGTCTGCAGGGAACACATCTAGAAACTCACGGACTACCGAAACCGACTCAATTGAAGGTACTTGGGTAGTATCATCCCTGAGGTGTGCCAAGAAAGCTAAACACCCTTTACTAACCATTCTCTTAGCACGAAGAAAGGAGATGATACGAACTGGGGTGGAAGTGTAGTCACCCTCCCACACTAATGGATCTGTCCCGGGCTTGGCCAACGTTACAGTTTTAGCATTACAATCTAAGATAGCAAAATTAGGAGAAAGCCAAGTCATACCCAGAATTACGTCGAAGTCAACCATTTCTAAAATAACCAAGTCCACACGAGTATTGCTACCCATAAAAGTCACCAGACAAGACCTATATACCCTTTCGACTATCACAGACTCACCCACCGGAGTAGAAACACGAATAGGCATGTCAAGCAATTCACAATGTAAATTAAGACCAGTAGCAAATAAGGAAGATACATATGAAAATGTGGAGCCAGGATCAAATAATACAGACCCCATGCAATCACAAACCAAAAGATTACCTGTGATAACAGCATCTGACGTCTCCGCTTCAGACCGCCCAGGGAAAGCGTAACAATGGGCCCTATCACCTGTCTGCCCGTTGCCCCTACCATATGGCGTTGTAGTAGCTCCAATTTGTCCGTCACCCCGGCCGTTTTGGTGACCACCATTACCTCGGCCACCACGTCCTCAAGAATAACGGCCTCTACCATGACCACCTCTACCTCTAGCTATTGGGGGTCGATAACTTTGTTTTGGACAAAACCTCC
>NC_028648.1:27174229-27259353 GCF_001406875.1 Solanum pennellii | reverse complement strand
TAGTCCAAAACGCCCCTTAAATTACTTAACAGAAATCCGACCCAGCCTGGGATTACGAAGCCTGTGATTGCCTTTCGTGCCCGCGACGGTCCGTCCTGCTGCTTCCGTCACAAAGTTCAGAGACTCAATTTCCTTGAAGAGTCTGTGACGGTCCGTCGTGCTCACGACGGTCCGTCCTGCCATGTCGTCACGAAGTTCAGAGAGTCGATTTCAGTACCCAAATTTCAGAATTCTAAGTGTTTTGGAACGAGACCCCCTCGACGGTCCGTCGTGCCCATGACGGTCCGTCGTGGGATCCGTCGACTCAGCCAGTTTTTCCCGGAATAAAATCTGCTGCTTAAAACGACTAAACAGGTCGTTACACTTAGCTATTGTGGTCTATGTCGGTTAAGGCAAGTGTTCCCTTAATTAAAATAAAGTAATGAAGTATAAACTAACTAAGTTGGCTTGAGAGTTTTACCTTAGCCTATGTAGGGTATGGGATTGTACATAGCGTTGCACTAGTTGACATTGGTGAAAGCTTTAGGAAGTTTATATTATGTATGTATATGACTATGACGTGTATGATGATAATATGTTGATACTACAATATAAATGATATTATATGATAATGACTTGTCTAAATGAGTATGTAATTCGATTACATTATTAAAGTTGTACATTGGTTATTTTTCTTGTTAAGTCTACTTGGTTGACAAGGTTATGGGCTTTGCTTGGTCATTTCACTTGTTGACTTGATAAGGATTCATGTGTAGTTTTCTTGGTTATTATGATATGGTTAAGTCTTATTCATGCTTGTGATGTTATTCTTTGATGATAGGGTTATATTAAATCATGTATTCAAGTATTTTGGGATACATATTACTCGTTTTAGTTAGTAAGGATGTGTTGTTGATTGGTATGGCTTGCTTCATTATGCATGAGACTTTTAAAAGTGTAAAATGGAGAGTTTTGAAGAAATGTCCCTTTTTTACATGTTTTGTTATTATATGTGCATATGGTCTCATACATTGTACATGTGGAGAACTAACTACATTTTCTTCCTTTTTCCCACACATTTTAGGTTCCAGTCATTGAAGGCTCATTAAAGACTACTTGAAGAATACTTGGATATTCTCTACCATCCAAGTGGGTACGCCTCCACTTTCCGAGGGTGATGCCAATTTCTTGCCTATGAAGTTTCTTTGTTTTATAAGAAATTTATGTTCATTCCACATTCATTGTATACGACTCGTATAATCCTATATGTGGCGGCATCTTTACATTGATGTAGTGCTATGCCCAAATTGTGATGATGGTTTAGATGGTATGATATGGGACAATCTTTTAGACTATCTTATATCTTATACATATGTATGTGCAATAAAAGTAGAACGCCATGTAACCTTCTTATGCGAAGGGTCTATGTGCACTCAATACGTATATGTAAACCTCCAATTAGATGTAATAGTTAAATTTTTCCGCAATATACAACCTATGAATGTAATAACATGAGTTTAAGGGGATATTCTTAGTCCTCAAAGTGAACAAAGATGTTAGTTATGTCTAAGAGGTAAACCTGAATGTTACAAACCTTGTATCAGATCATGACGTTGAATACCAATGAGTTATGTCTCTCTCTACCACGTATACGTGGGTTTTTGATAATAATTGTGAAGCGCTTCACACTTATGAATAGGAACCTATGTAATGCCTAGGAATCACTGTCTTTCTTGGAAATCCTAATCATGCCATTATAGTATACTTATGATGTGCTTTTGCATTTAATCCTATTGTTGTACCTATAGGAAGAATTAACACTCTAAGGAATGCAGCTTGAAGACATGAAGAGGAAATTGCCAAAGCGTGAGCTCCTCTCCGTGGTGAGAAATCTCCTCCAGTTGAAGAATATTCTAATGCTGACCAAGCTCCGGTCAATCCTCCACCCTTGACGTATGAAGATATAAGGGATGCCCTCATTCAATTGTCTCAAGCAACCACTGTCCAAGTCCATGCGATGACAGACCAAGCCAATCGGGAGCTTGTACCCCGTACTCATCAACAAGTCACTAGAATGGCTTCCTGTCTAAGAGATTTCACTCTGTTTAAACCTCCTACATCCAATAGGTATAAGGTTGATGAATACCCCCTATAATTCATCGATGAATTCTCTAAAATACTTTTAGCTATGGTGTTTAACATAAGTGAGAAGGCCAAGTTGGCCCCTATCAAATCAAGGACGTGGCACAAGCATGGTCTGTTCAATGGAGGGATAATAGGCCATTTATGGGTGGTCCGTTGACTTGGGAGATCTTTGAGAAGGCATTTACAGAACGGTTTTTTCATAGGGATATGAGGGAGGAAAAAGTGGTTGCGTTCATCAACATTCGCTAAGGATGAAGGAGTGTTCATGAATACTACTTGGATTCATTAAATTGTCCAAATATGCTCCTTCTTTTGTTTCCAATTCTAGAGACCAAATGAGCCGCTTTGGGACGGGGGTGTCGGAGGACATACAAGAGGAGTGCCATTCACACATGTTACATGACAACATGAACATTTCTCGTCTTATGGTGCATGAAAGAAGGGTTGAGGAGTCAAGAGGCTAAGATAAAATGTACAGATTCTAAGAGAGAAAGATCATTTGATGGAGGTTCTTCAAATAATATACTTCAAATACTAGACAAGTCTAGATTTAATAACCGGATTGCTAATTAAGTTCCCTAAGTCTCGTGATGAAAATGGAAATAAATTGAGATCTAAGAAGGAATGGAATGTAAACTCCCCAAATGAGAAACCTATATGTGCCAAATGTGTAAAGGGTCATCTTGGTGAGTACTTGGTCGGAACGGGAAATTGCTTTAGTTGTGGCAACAGTGGTCACAAGATGAGAGATTAACCAAACTTGAAGGGTCAACATAGCGGTGGTCAAGATCAAGCAAGTGGTTCTAGTGATACTCCCATGAAGAACTACTTCTATGCTCTCCGTTCTAGGGGTGAGATAGAGACTTCTCCAGACATGGTGACCGGTATGTTTAAACTCTTTACCATACAGGTATATGATTTACTTGATCCTCGTACTACCTTGTCATTTTTTACCCCTCTTATAGCTAAAATGTTTTTTAGTTTACCCGATATTTTGCATGAACCATTTTTAGTGTCTACTCTGGCGGGTGAGTCTGTTGTTGCAAAAAGGATTTATAAAATTTTCTAGTAATGTTGCCCAGTAGAGTTTCTTATGTTGATGTAGTAGAACTATATATGCTAGATATTATATTTGGTATGGATTGGTTGCACGCTTGCATTTTTTTTAATTGATTGTAGGACAAGGGTGGTGACATTTAACATTCAAAATGAACCTGTTTTAAAGTGGAAGGGGGAAATTCTATTCCTAGAGGTCGTATTATCTCTTGTCTAAGTGCATGCAAAATGATCTCAAAAGGTTGTCTATACGAAATAGTAAGAGTCCAAGATTTAGACTCCGAGTATCCTCCCATTGAGTCGGTCCGCGTAGTGAGTGAATTTCAAGAAAATTTTCCTAATGACCTTCTCGGTATTCCTCCCGAACGGGAAATTTATTTTGGCATTGATTTTCTACTGGATACAAATCCCATATTGATTCCTTCTTATCGGATGGCACTGGCTGAATTAAAAGAGTTAAAGGCTCAACTCAAATATTTACTAGACAAGGCTCTCCTAAGACCTAATATTTCTCCATGGGGTGCTCCTTTTTTTTTGTGAAGAAGAAGGATGGGTCCTTGAGAATATATATTGATTACCGCAACCTCAACAAGGTCACTATTAAGAACAAGTATCCTCTCCCTAGGATTAACGACTTGTTTGATCAACTCCAAGGGGAAAACTACTTTTCTAAGATTGACTTTAGGTTGGGGTATCACCAACATAGTGTGAGAGGTGAGGATATACAAAAGACGACATTCCGGACTAGATATGGTCATTATGATTTCTTGGTAATGTCTTTTGATCAGAGCAATGATTTAGAGGCGTTTATGGACCAAATGAATATAGTATTTTGATATTACCTAAATTCATTTGTCATTGTCTTCATTGACGATATCTTTGTATATTTGAAGAATGAGGGTGATCACATGTGTCATTTCAGAGTGGTATTACAAACCCTTAAAGAACATCAATTATTTGCCAAATGTAGCAAGTGTGAGTTTTGTTGAGGTCGATGACATTTTTTGGTCGTATCATCTCTAGTGAAGGATTTGAGGTTGATCCAAGGAAAACGGAGGTGGTGAAGAATTTTAAAAGACAATTGACTCCAATTGACATTAGGAGTTTCTTGGTCCTAGTGGGTTATTATCGGAGTTTCGTGGATGGTTTTGTTGCATCTCCCTTGACTACTTTGACAAAAAAGTGTAAGAAATTCAAGTGGTCGGAGGCATGTGAGGATATTTTTGAAATGTTAAAAGATAGGGTCAGTTCCGCTCCGCTTAACTTTACAAGGGGGTAAGGGTTCTGTTTTTGTAACAACTATAAAAATGGATATGCTAAGTAATGTTTGATGTGTCTAGAATGGGAACGATTAGACCGGATACACACGGATTGATGCGCGTAGAACCACCTCCTGGAACCCTTGCTACATCCAAGACAACTAACTTGGAATGTTATTTGAGCTAGGAAAGGTTGGGTCAAACCATGTAGGTCTCTCGAATAGGAAGATTTACGTGAAGGACTCTTTACCGGACTTAAAAGGGAAAATCTTAAGTTTGGAGGTTCTAGGCGTAAAATGGTTTTTTTCAAGTGTAAGGGTAGTATCGTAATTACCCTAAATACATAATGAATTATTTAATTAATAAGGTGGCGGGGCATTTTGGGGAGAGAGGACCGAAATTGGGCTCTTGAAGTGAAGTCTTGCTCCACCCGGGTTTGAACCTAGGTGGAATCAACGAATAAATTTTTTTAAATTTAAGTTGGCAAATTAATATAATTAATTTATATTTATTATTTATTACCTTATTTAAAATAACAGGAATAAAAGATTTTTTAATAAATAAATAAAACCTTATTTTACTATGTCCTAAACTAGACTCCTAAGCATAAGAAAACTCTTCTCTCCCACGCTCATGTTAAAAATCATGAAAATAAAGAAGTAAAAAGAAATGTGGTGAAAGGGGTTCGAACAATGGTATTGGCTGAAAAATGTAACTTAAAAGAAAAAAATAAAGGGGGAGGTGTGAGGGAATCAAACCCAGGACCTCTTTGGCAGATTAAGGAGGTGAATAAAAGATAAATAAAGGGGGAGGTGTGTGGCAATCGAACCCACGACCTCTTAGGCAGATTTAAGGAGAAGAATAAAAGATAAATAAAGGTGGTGGCGTGTGGGAATCGAACTCACGACCTCTTAGGAAGATTTAAGGAGGAGAATAAAAGAAAAATAAAGCGAGGCTGTGGGAGATTGATCCCACAACCTCATAGTCAACTCGAAATAGACAAGGAGAAAAAGGAAAAAAAATAAAAGGGGCTATGGGGGTTTGATCCCACAACCCCTCAGCCAAGTAAGAGGTAATTCAAAGGAGAAAAATATAAATAAAACATTGATGTTGGGGATCGATCTACGGTCCCAATGTCATGTGGACCAAAATACAATGAAAAAAATATAAGTGTTGTCTAAGGGATTCGAAATTGGGTTCCCTTGCCCAAATTCCGTATAGATGCATAAGTCATGTGTAAATTAAATCTTCATGAATAATGTTACCTACTTAGATCAAAATTGAGATCTTGGCATACATATAAGATGCATAGGTCTAGTACTACATAATCTCAGGAAGATATAAATCACTTAAATGAACTATGAATGAAGCCTTATGGCTTGTATTTATAGACTCATAAGTCTATCGTACGTTTAAAAAATAAGTGAACCTAAGATGTATGTAATGAAATGATTTAACCCAAGAAGGGTTAAGTACGAGAGTAAAACACACTAAATGGCCAAGTGCATTGGCATACGATAAAATGATTATTATGTAATGAAATGATGAAACACTAGAAGGGTTAAGTAAGAGTGTGAAACACACAAATGGCCAAGTACATTGGCATACGATGAAATGAAAATTCACATAAAAAGGGGTGAGTAATTATGAAGAGGAAATGTGCTATTGCTGATGAATGTGGTGACAACATGATATGAGACCAATGTAGAAGATGAGAGCAATCTCAAATGAGCCTAAGTAAATGTTACCAAAACGTATTCACCTATGAGAGTGTAAAGTTAATGAAGAGACCACTCTCTATTAACACTCTATTGAAAGTATTGAGATTAACAAACTTAATACTAATGATGAGATGAGAAATCATCTATTGAACTATGATGTCCTCATACTAGAAGCCAACTTCCATGACGTATGAGTTGAATGTAATGGAAATTTAAACTGAGCACCGATAGACTAGCTATGAGCGGTGATGCCTTCTTTCCGAAAGAGTGGAGGTTCACGTAACTCCCATGAGATGAGACTGTTCGGCATGCCTGGTATGGATCTCCTTATATGGCATAGTCTTCGAACCTATACTGCCAATATAGGGATCTGGCGGGGTTCAATTCCCATGTACGCTAACATGTTTTGGGTCACATTCGCCAGTGATTCCACCGCTTTTCTGTGTGGGGTTTCATGACACTGGATTTCATGATGCTCACATGATCTATGTCGATTAAAGTTAAGGTTCCCAATGAATGAATGAGGCCAGCCTCAAATGATGCACATAATAAAATGAATGATAACAAAGGTGTTAGGATACGATAATCAAAAGGTGAGTTAGATTCAAGTAATAACATTAGGTCTTTCTTTGTCACTGCACAATAAATCTGATGAAAGTCTTAAATTACATCAAAGGTATAATTGGTGTTTACACTTACCAATGAATGAAACGAAATGAAGTATGTATGAACGAATGAAGCAGACTCTGTGTTTGCTAAATAAGACACCCTAGTTGAGGTGCCATATGTAGAGCCCTCATTGTTGGGAAGTCTTAATGTCAAGTCCATGATTCCAAGGTCTCATGGCATACGAATGAATGATATGAACAACGTTATGTGTTATATAAATTACGATATGTGCTGTGTGTACGCTGTTGTGTGTTGTGTACAAAATGTCAAGTATGATGATGCATGTTACTCTAATGGCAGAAATTTCTTAATCAATATTTAGAAAGATCATAAACATTCCTAATTCAAATTTGGAAAGCTCACTAACTTTCCTAATCATAATTTGGCAAGTCCACTAACTTGACCTTCTATAATCATGTTGTTAGGAAAGAGCTATTCTTACTCATCCATGTACTTGGGGTGTTCTTGAATATACCCATACTTAGTTCAAGTGTGTACTAACCCTATACAACTATACAAGTTTAGGTGCAGGAACAGGTGGACGCTAGAGCTACAGATTTACGTTAAAACTATCCGGACGTGGAGCAATAATCTGGACTTTATATGTCCTCATTATTTCGAGGATGCTTGACCATTATATTCTACATTAGTTATAGGATTGAGCTAGTGGAGTATGTTCCAGTAGCGTTTCTTTCAGGTTTTGTTCAGACATTGTATTGGTGCCATTTTGGCAAATGTACATCTAATGTTATATTAAACTATTTTTTTTATTTGATTATCTTAATGTTATATTGTTGATGGTGAAAAATTACGAATCTAATAGAATGATTAGTATGTACATTAAGAAATAAAAAGTTTCAAATTTTCTGCTAAAATTGACCTTGACGAAGTAAGATTGGCATAAGTTGGCATGTTTGCGACCTCAGAAAGGTAAAAGTCGCCGCTTTCCTATGGGGTCTAGCGTCCGGTCGTGAAAAAGATGGTATCATACCACTATGTAAACCTCGAAAATAATAAGTTCACATCAACCACATTGAGTAGTTTCTAAGTCATGATAGTGAAGTGCACCACTATCTTGAATTAGAGATTGCATGGTGTATAGGAAAATTTCCCTTCTTCTGATCTAATCATGCCTTCTCTAATGTCTTTTTCTTGGGGTTAAGAGCATATCTAACATCAACTCTTGACATTTAGAACTATAAATACGAGGAGAAACGAAGGCAGACCAACGAAGTGTTCCCAGGGAGAACCCACCTACCTGCACCATGGCTAGAAGGTTAAGGGACTTCACGCGGATTAATTCTCCCGTTTACACTGGATCTAGGATTCTAAGAATCTCGAGGAAGAGTGTAGGTAATCTATGTTGCATGACAGCAAGGGACATTTCACGCTTATGGTCCATGTCCAACAAGTGGAGTAAAATAGGAAAAGGAAGCATACTAGGGTAGGGAACAGGTCAAGATATGCTGAGAAGAATTTTTCAAGGAAGAGTAATACTGAAATCAAGGATAAGCCCATGTGTAAGAAGGGAATCCCACTCAAAGGGAAGTCATGTTCGTCCAAGGATCACTATGATTGGGATTACAATCCCTGAATTAAGAGTATGAAGTGTGTCAAACTTTATGGGGGAGAGTGTATGAGGGGCTCTATTGCTTATTAAATTTGTAGCAAACCAGCTCACATGGTGAAGAATTTTCCGAATAGGAGAAGTCAAGAACAAGGGAAGGAGAGAGTTCAACCTAATGATCCGATTTAAGAGTCTCAAACGAGGCAATGATTCTTCACACTCAAGTCTAGCGGTGAAAAGGAAGGCACCTCTTGTGAAGTCTCGAGAGCGTAGCCTTAATTAGTCTTTCATGTATTTGACTGTGTATGGTGTTTATGCACTAGTATGAAGTTAATATATTTCAGTCATCATGATAGTTGTTGATTTGTATGAATTACGTGTCTACTTATGTAGTATGCTTCGATGAGACTAGTTTAGGAAAGAGAACCTTAGTCTATTAATCTAAAGCTACTAGTAGGTTTCAAAGATGTGCACCATCATGTTAATATGTGAATCATATATACACCAATGGGGAGTATTGAATTATCTATATGTGCATACATTCTATAGATGACTTACTTATTGTAAGTAAAGAGTAGTGTCATTTAGGAACAAATGTTCCTAAGGGGGATAATGTAACAAACCTAAAAATCGATATGTTATGTAATGATTAATGTGTCTAGAATGCCAACGATTAGAGTGGGTTCACGCGGATTTATGCGCATAGAACAAGACCTCTGAACCCTTGCTACATCAAAGCCAAAAAACATGGGGAGTTATTTGAGCAAGGAATGGTTAGGTCAAACCATGTAGGGCTCTCGAATACGAAGATTTACTTGAAGGAGTCTTTACCAGACTTAAAAAGGGAAAATCTTAAGTTTGCAGTGTCTAGGAATAAAATTGTCTTTTTCCAGGATGAGGGTAGTATTGTAATTACCCAAAATATATAATTAATTATTTAATTAATAAGGTGGAGGGGCATTTTGGGGAGAGAGGGCCGAAATTGGGCTCTTGAAGTTAAGTCTTGCTCCACCAGGGTTCGAACCTAGGTGGAAGAAATAAATTAAATTATTTTTAGTTTAAGTTCGAAAATTAATGTAATTACTTTACATTTATTAATTAATAGCTGATTCAAAATAAAAGAAAATCATATTTTTAATAATTAAATAAAACCTTAATTGACTAAGTCCTAAACTAGACTCCTAAGCGTAAATCTTCTATCACACGCTCATCTCTGCCTCTGACGTCTCTATCACTCTCACTCACGTTTTTCTCTGCCAAATAAGGTACAATAACAGTAGGTAAACCAAATTTCTTTACACTTGAAGACCTGACAATGATAATTTTAAACAAACAACTAAATCAAACACGTTACGCAAATGAGGGTTTTTCCGTCAAGTTGGTGTTGAAGCTCCTTGATTTGGATGTGTGTTTGGAGGGGTTCTTTGCAAACAAAGACGATGTTTGAACGTCAAAAAGGTATGGGTTCTCTTCCCTCTTGGTCCCTTTCCCAACAGATCTCCTAAGGTTCAGACAAATCTATTCCAAATAATTGGATTGTTCCTCGTTGCATGTCCCTATCACTAGCTCCTTTGAATTATAGGTTGTTTATATTTTCTGGTAGAAAAATAGGGATTAAACGTGTTTTCTTGATGATTAGTTGTTTATATGTATGTTTGAAATTATGTTACTTATGTCGATGTTTCCGAAAATGTCAATGTGTGTGAATGTGTGTGTTGTCGTGGCTATTGTTCATGGTTTAGGACTTGAAATTGCATGATAGTCCTTTATATTTCATTTACACATGTTGATGTAAATGTTATGTTCATATTAGTTGAAATTTGGCTTATTTGAGGGATAATCTTTTGCCTAAACGAATCCATGAAAACGCACCTAAAATGTTCAAAATGCACTACGAAATTCCCCTAAGAACTAAGGTGTAAATTCATGAAAGGATGCTGAAAAAAATAAAAGAAAACTTTGACCTTCTAGTGATGAATTTTGGTCAACAAAGAGGATTAAAAATGTTCAAAAAAAAGAATTAGAACAAGTGAGGTCATGGAGGATTGAACCCATGACGTCACCATGTTAAAAATCATGAAAATAAAGAAGTAAACTGAAATGTGATGAAGGCGATTCGAACCATGGTATTGGCTTGAAAATGTTACTTAAAAGAACAAAATATAAAGGGGGAGGCATGTGGGAATGGAACCCACGACCTCTTAGGCATATTGAAGAGGTGAATAAAAAAAAATTAAGGGGGAGACGTGTGGGAATCGAACCCACGACCTCTTAGGCAGATCTAAGGAGGAAAATAAAAGAAAAATAAAAGGGGAGGCGCATGGGAATCGAAACTACACCTCTTAGGAAGATTTAAGTAGGAGAATAAAAGAAAAATAAAGAGAGACTTTGGGGGTTTGATCCCACAACCTCATAGTCAACTCGTAATAGACAAGGATAAATAGATAAAAAAAAAAAAACCCGGCTGTGGGGGTTTAATCCCACAACCCCTTGGCCAAGTAAGAGGTAATTCAAAGGAGAAAAATTGAGAGGAAACGTTGATGTTGGGGATCAATCTAGGGTCCCAATGTCATGTTGTCCAAAACACAATAAATGAAAAAAAAGTAAGTGTTGTCTAAGGGATTAAAAATTGGGTTCCCTTGCCCAAATTCCGTAAAGATGCATAAGTCATACGTGAAATAAATCTTTAAGAATAATGTTGTATACTTAGATTGAAATCATTATCTTTTCATACATATAAGATGCATAAGTCTTATCCTACATAATCTTAGGAAGATATGAATCACTTAAGCGAACTATTATTGAAGCCTCATGGCTTGTATGTAGAGACTTATAAGTCTAGCATACGTTTAAAAAATAAGTGAACCTAAGATGTATGTAATGAAATGATTTTACCCTAGAAGGGTTAAGTACGAGTGTAAAAGACACTAAATGGCCAAGTCCATTGGCAAAAGATAAAATGATTATTATGTAATGAAATGATGAAACCCTAAAAGGGTTATGTAAGAGTGTGAAACACACGAATAGCCAAGTGCATTGGCATATGATGAAATGAACATTCACGTAAAAAGGGGTGAGTAATTATAACGAGCAAATGTGCTAATGTTGATGAATGTGGTGACAATATGATATGAGTCTAATGTAAAAGATGAGACCAATCTCAAATGAGCCTAAGGAAATGTTACTAAAACGTACTCAACTATGAGAGTATAAAGTTAATGAAGAGACGAATATCTATGAATACTCTAATGAAAGTATTGAGATTAACACACTTAATACTAATGATAAGATGAGAAATCATCTATTTAGATATGATGTCCTCATACTATAATCCATCTTCCATGACGTATGAGTTGAATGTAATGGAACTTTACATTGAGCAGCGATAGACTAGCTATGAGTGGTGATGCCTTCTTTCGAGAAGGACGGAGGTTCACAAAACTCTCATGATATGAGACTGTACGGCATGTCGGGTATGGTTATTCTTATATATACTAGTCTTTAAACCTATAATTCCAATATAGGTATCTGCGGGGTTCCATTCCCATGTACACTAGTATGTTTTGGGTCACTTTGGCCGATAATTTCACCTCTTTTCGGTGTCGGGTTTTAAGACACTTGATTTCATTATGCTCACAAGAACTATTTCTGTTAAAGTTAAAGTTCCCAATGAATGAATGTGTCCAACCTCAAATGATGCACATAATGAAACGAATGATGCAAACGTGTTAGGATAGGATAATAAGAGGTGAGTTATATTCAGGTAATGACATTAGGTCATTCTTAATCATTGCACAACGAACCCGATGAACGTTTTAAACTACATCCTATGTATAGTTGGTGGTTGAATTGTCCCATGAATGAAATGAAATGAAGTACATATTAGTGAATGAAGAAGACTCTGTATTTGCTAAATCAGACTCCCTAGTTGAGGTCCCATATGTTGAGCCCTCATTTATGGGAAGTCTTAATGTCAAGTCCATCATTCCTAGGTCTCATGGTATACAAATGAATGGTATGAACAATGTTATGTATTATATGAATTATGATATGTTCTATGTGTATGTTGTTTTGTGTTGTGTGCAAAATTTTAAGTACGATGATGCATATTTCTCTTATGGCATAATTTTCCTAATCCAAATTTTAAAAGCTCACTCACTTTCCTAATCTCAATTTTGCAAGTCCACTGACTTGACCTTCTACAATCATGTTGTTAAGAAAGATCTACTCTTACACATGCATGTCCTTGGTGTTTGCTAGCATATACCCATACTTAGTACAAGTGTGTACTAATCCTATACAACTCTACAATTTTAGGTGCAGGAACAGGTGGACGCCAAAGCCACATGTTGACGGTGAAATTATCTGAATGGGGAGCATTCATCCGGACTTGGTATGCCCTCATGCTTTTGTGGATGCTTGCCCATTATATTCTAGCTTAGTCATAGGATTGAGCTAGTGGAGTATGTTCCACTAGAGTTTCTTTCCACTTTTGTTTAGACATTGTATTGGTGCCATTTTACAAAGTATACTTTAATGCTATTGGTGCCATTTTGGCAAGTATACTTTTAATGTTATCTTAAACTTTTTGTTTGATTTGATGATCTTAACGTTAGATGGTTGGTGGCGAACAATTATTAATATAATAGAGTGATTAGTATGAATGTTAAAAACAAAAAGTTTCAAATTTTCCGTTAAAATTAACCTAGACAAAGTAAGAATGACATAAGTAGCCTTTTCTGCGACCTCTGAGAGTTTAATGACGTCGGTCTTGTCTGGGGTCTAGACTCTGGTCGTGATAGTTGTGTGTTGCGACACATCCCGAGTGGGTTCATGGTGTGTGCTTATGCAATAAGGGAAAGTTATATCCTATGCCTCAAAGCAACTTATTGTAAACGACAGAAACTATCCCACTCATGACCATGAGTTAGAGGTCATGGTGTTTGATTTGAAAATTTGGAGGCATTACTTGTACGGTGTACATGTTGATTACTTTACCAACAATTAGAGTCTCCAATATGTGTTTACCCAGGTGGTTAGAATTGTCGAAAGATTATGACATGAGTTTCCTCTATCACCCCGTCAAGGCTAAGGTGGTTACAGATACCCTAAGACGTATTACTATGGGTAGTGTATCCCACATTGATGAAGCCATGAAATTCCTAGTAAGGGATTTACATAGGTTAACTGCGTTTTTGGTGAGATTAGAAGATTCTTCAAATGGTGGAGTAATTTCCATCATAACTCCGATTCATCTTTAGTAATGGAAGTAATGTCGAAACAATACCATAATTAACAATTAATGGAGTTGAAATAATCGGTTCTCAGCAAGCTTAATGAGTCATTCTCCTTAGGGAGGGGATGGTGTGTTAAGGTACCAAGGGAGATTGTCTGTTCCCAATGTAGATGGGTTGAGGGACCAGATCCTAGAAGAAGCCCATGGATCCCGCTACTCAATTCATCCAGGTTCGGCAAAAATGTATCATGACCTTAGAGAGATATATTGGTTGGAAGGAATGAAAAAGGACATAGTGGAGTTTGTTGTTAAGTTTCCAAATTGCCAAGAAGTAAAAGCCAAACATCAAAAGTTGGGTGGCTTACTACAAGAGATCCAAATTCCTACTTGGAAGTGGGAAGACATCAATATTGACTTTGTAGTGGGTTTACGTTCGACTAAAAATTCATATGATTCCATATGGGTGGTTGTGGATAGGTTAACTAAGTCCGCTCGCTTTATTCCCATTAAGACTACTAATTCGGAAGAAGATTATGCTAAGATTTTCGTTGACAATATTGTGTGTATTCCTTTATACATCATATCGGATCGCTGTGCACAATTCATCTAGGTTTTGGAGGTCATTCATAAAAGGTTTGGGTAGTATTGAGAAGTTGAGTACCGCTTTTCATCCCAAATGAATGGTCAAGTAGCTTGCACTGTTCAAACCCTCGAGGATATGCTTAGGGCTTGCATGATTGATTTTATGATTACGATTATGTTGATAATATTGGAGTAGTATTGATGTATTAAGCGTGTCATGATGAATTATGAGAATATGTTGTAAGTATGAAGTGGGTTTCTTAATGTGATACTTAATCTTTGATGGGGTTATGGGATTCTATTCATCACATTGCACAAGTGTTGCTTGACTTTTTTATATGTTGGATTGACAAATGATGCTCCATATATGTGTATGGTTATTTAATTAGTAGTACGCATGGTTTTGACTAAGTTGTGTCTTTTCTCGTACATTGATGATTTTTGTGCATGGAAGTCATACTTAGTTCGTGTGACGTACTAACCCATATTTCTCCCCTTTTCCCCAAACATTTTTTGTTCAAGTCGTTAAGAAGTTCATCGTCGATCGTAAGGAATATTTGGATCTTTTCCCAAGTCATTGATGAGTCCTTATGTATAGGGATGCTTCCATGTTCCAATCTATGATGTTGCTTTTGTTTAGAAACATTCAATCTTTCTTTCTCTTATCATTGAGAAAATTATTGTAAGCCTATAGTGGCGTATTTATGTATTGTCTATGTCAAACATTTGTACTCTTGTAGATGATATATATGTGAGATGAAAGTTTAGAGCCCTATATTATTTTTCATGCTAAAGGAGAAGTCTAGGTAAACTTTGTAATCAAGGAGTCTATGTAAACTCTATATATAATATGCGAAAAGTCTAAGTACACATCACTACGTACTGTTTTAAATTTTTCTAAATATTTTTAACATATGATGTGCTATGATGTACGCTAAGAGATTGTCATAGTCATCTTCGAGGAGGATGACTCTAGTAACGACTGGGTGTACCTTGGGTCATTACAAACTTAGATTCAAAGTATGAGGTTGAGTATTTTTAGGATTGATCTCTCACTAAAACACGTATACATAGGGTCTTATTCATAATTTTGAAGCGCGTCGCACTTTTGAATGGGAGACTATGTGATGCTTAGGAACTTTCACTCTCTTGTTATTCCTTAGTCGTTCCTAAGAGTTTTAACTCTATCTATTCCTTTATTCTAATCCTTTTATTGTGCTTTTAGGAAATGAATACATGGAGGAATAACGCTCGAAGGGCTGAGGAAGAGAATTTGAATGAGGCGGCTCCCCCTCAAGCTCCTCAAAACCGTCAAGTTCCTATTAAAGAAGGGGCTATGGCTAACGTGGAAATAAGGACGACTATTCATAGCTTGACTAAAATGTTTTCTACCCAAGTATCTAGGGATACAAGGGTACAAGTGAACCCCAATGCTAACACCCCCGCTTCAAGGATGTGGGATTTCACAAGGATGAATCCCGTTAATTTATATGGTTCTAAGGTGGAGGAGGACTCACAAGGGTTCATTGATAAAGTGTTTAAGGTACTAGATTCTATGGGGGTGTCTTCTTAATAAAAGGCAGAACTAGCCGTCGACCAACTCATAGAGGTGGCTCAAGATTGGTGTGAGAAATGGAAGGATGAGAGACCGATTAGAGAAGGACGGATTACTTAGGGATATTTCAAGATGTTTCTCTAATAGGTTCTTTCCCATGGAATTAAGGGAGAGGAAAATGCAAGAATTCGTCAACCATCATAAAGGGGTATGAGCGTGAAGGATTATAGCTTCAAGTTCACTCAATAATCAAAACATGTTCCTACTATGGTTGAAAATTCTAGGGCTAGGATGAACAAATTTGTTATGGGGACATATGAACTTATGGTTAATGAATATAGGAAGGCGATGTTGATTCCTCGCATGGAAATTTTTGTTTTCTCATGGTTCAGGCCGACCATATTTTTGAACAAAAGCTTAAGAAAGTAGGTAGGGAGTTGAAAAAGGTGAGATCCAAAGATGGAATTCTTCTATGACTAGATTTTAGGTTCATGACAAACCAATTTTCAAGAAGATATTTTCCAATAAAGGTCCTACTAATTCTCCAAGGGTCAACAAAGGTAAGGTGCCTACTCCTAAGCCAAAAGAGGGGAAATGTGGCTTTTCTTCTATTGAGAAGCCTTTTTGTTAAAAATTTTTTACAAAACATGCTTGTAAATAACTAGTTAGAACATTTAATTTATATGATCATGTAAAGAGTGGTCACATAAAGAGAGATTACCCTATAATGAAGGCTCAAGGAAGGGAAAATGTCGAACCACAAGCAAATGCCCCAAATTTGGATTGTAAGACCCCAAAAATAAGTTAGAGTGTCTAGAGCCTAACATTTTCATTATAAGTGTCTAAGGACATAAAATTGTTTATAATGTGGTATTGAGGCAGTGTCTAAAGTTTGAGGTTAATTGGATGTCAAATGCAAAGAACGACCAAGACGTTCGACGACTAGTCACAAAAGGGGCCTTATGTGTTTCTATGTGCTTATAGGTATGTAATGGGCCTATTAAGTCGTAAAATTAATAATAACGATATTTATAATCATTGTATGGAGTTTCATGAAGTTTGGAGGTCAAACGTCCAAGAACATCTAAGACGTTCGACATTTAGCCCTTGAGACGTTCATGTGTGTCTTGAGGGGTGCCTTGCATGTTTGGATGTGTCTTACGTGTTGATTTCAAGTGAAACTTGCATGGAAGGTCATTAAAATTTCAATATGTATAGTTATGTTCAAAACGTCCGGGTACGACTTCCAAAGGGTCCAGCAAGAGACCCTCAAGAAGGACCAAAGGCTATTGAGACACTGCCTTGGCAGTGTCAATCGACGAGCCAAGTTGACGCCCTATTTCCCAATTGATGCCCCTTCGATGGAAGTCGTATCTCAAAAATTCTATTGGTGAGCCGTCTATCTTAAAGAAGGAGTTTTAGTCACCATCGACGGAGCAACAGGATTCCTCGTTGTCTAGTGATGTTGTCCGTCTATGGTTTCCTGCAACTGGATGTCTGTGACTGTTTTATTTAAGGGATGAAATTCACCCCACGTCCTAATATTACCCTACTTCGTTTATTTGATTTTTTTTGTGTTTGAAGTGATAAAAAAATATGATCAACCCATTCACAATCCATTCTTTACAAATTAGACTTTCCCTCCAAAATAAATTCTCTCTAGCAATTTCCATTGAAGGTGAAGCTCAAGAAAAACATGGAGGTTAGATTTCCATGGATTCTTAATCATGCTTTAGAGGTTTTATTCTGAATAAAGGTATGGTGATCCTTCATCTCTTGTTAGTCTTCAATCTAGAGAGATAATCTCAATGTTTTCAAAGAGATTTCATGATCAAACTTCTTCTTATTCAATCAAGCCATGTGTTCTTTCTCAAAAAGTTTTCAAAGGCTTAATGATGAGTTTGTTATGAACATGTGCGGTCTAAAGATGTTATGTGAAAGGGTTACTCACACGTATATACACACATGTATGAAGATCTAGTCAATAGAGCGGCCTTGAAAGGTTTGCTCAAGAGTACTCTAAAACTAGATGGGCTCTTGAATATTCTATAAACATATAAGGAGTCGATATCCTAAACCTATGTTTGATGAAGTAATGTAATAAAGGCTTTTTAATAAATCGAACTCAGCTTCGCAGAGAGTGAACATGACAATGAGAGGAGTGGACTTCCCTTGGAGGAAAATTCACATATGGTTCCACATTAGGTGTCGACATTACTTGAGAAAGTTTCACCCATGGATTCTCGTGAGATGAGACTCTAATGCAAATGAGCATGTAGTGGGTCATATATATCTCCTAGATCCATAAATATGCTTTCCACAAAGGATCTATCAAATGAATTCACTTAGTATGCTAGTATATGTAATTGTTCTACCTTGGCTAGGTAATAACACATTCCATTGGTGTAAGGCACTACAAAACCATGTTATATGTAGCACACATGGTCTTTTTTCGGTTAAGGCTATAGTTTCCCTAAATTATAATGAACAATATAAGTAAATGACTATGACCTTAACTAGGATTGCCTAAGGGAGGTTACTTAGGATAGGTGGAAGTAGAGAACATATCTAGATATTGCATAAGTATATCCTTAGGTATTTCTAGGAAGGTGTTCTAAGGTGTATGATTATGGTTATATCTTATCCTATGTCATGGTAATATTTGTCTACTTGTTATGAAGATGTGCATGGTATGACTCTATATGGTGCGATTTTGTTCTTATATGAACTATTTTAGTCTTAATCACTATATCATGAATGTATTGCTTGACATGAATGAAGTTGTCTTCACCTACTATGTTGATGTATGAATTGGATGTTAAGGCTTCTGGTCTCGTGATAGGTTTACTAAGTATATGTGAGGTTATGGTGCTTAACATGTACATTGCACTAGTGGAAATAGATTTGGATTGTGAGTAAGGTTTTATAAATCTTTATGTTAATTGAAGTTAATAGATGTTATAGTTGATATAGCTCACTATAAAGCCATTATAATCTTTACCTAAATGTGTCTATGATATAATAATACTCCTATGATGGTATGTGTTGGCTTATGTAGGGTGTATGTATGATTTCCTTGTGGCCTTAACGTGATGCAGTGGAACATGTATCATTAGTGGGGGAGTTGGAAAGCTTTAGGAAGTTTATATTATGTATGTATATGACAATGATGTATATGATGATAAGATGTTGATGCTACAATATATATGATCTTTTATAGTGATGACTTATCCATATAAACATGTAATTGGATTATATTTTTAAAAATGGACATTGTTTATGTTTTCTTCTTAAGTCTAGGTTGTTAAGCATGATTATAGAAATTTGCTTAGTCATTGAACTTGTTGATTTGATGGGGATTCATGAGTAGTTGACTTCCTTATTATTATATGATTAACTCTTATTCATACTTGTGATGTTATTCCTTGGTGATAGGGTTGTAGTAGATATGGGTTAAAGTATGTTGATGTGCATATTACTTGTTTGAGTTAGTAAGATATGTTGTTGTTTGGTATGGCTTGCTTGATTATGCATGAGACTTTTAAAAAGGGTAAAATGGCATGTTTTGACTAAATGTCCCTTTTTAGAATGTTTTGCTATTAATGTGCATATGGTCTCATACTTAGTACATGTGATCTACTAACCCCATTTTCTTCATTTTTCCCACACATTTTAGGTTCCCAGCGTTGAAGTATCATTCAAGACGACTTGAAGAAGACTTCGACATTCTCTACCATCCAAGTGGGTTGGTCTTCCATTTCTGAGAGCGATGTCAATATCTTGCCTATTAAATTCCTTTGTTTTCTATGTCTTTTATGTTCATTCCACTTTCATTGTCTACAACTTGTGTAAGCCTATTATCGGCTTCTTTAAATTGATATAGGTCAATACCTAAATTGTGTTGATAGTTTATATGGTATTAGATGAGACAATCTTTGGGACTATCTTTTATCTGATACATATGTATGTGCAATAAAAGTAGAAGATTAAGACTTTTATGTCTCTGCATATTGGATACGTATATGCATTACGTGTATGTAGAGGTGTATGCAAACCTCCAAGTAGATGTAACAAAAAGTTTTAAATTATTCCGCAAATATCAACCTATGAATGTAATGACATGAGACTAAGGGGATAGTGTTAGTCCTCAAAGAAAATGATGACACCGGTTACGTCTAGAGGGTAAACCTAGATGTGACAAACATGTTATCAAAGCATGAGGTTGAATATCGTTGAGTTATGTCTCTCTCTCTACCACGTATGTGTAGGTTTGGATTCATAATTGTGAAGTGCGCCAAACTTTTGAAAAGAACCTATGTGATGCCTAGGAATCACTCTGTTTCTTGGAAATCCTAATCGTGCTGTTAGAGTATACATATGGAGTGATTTTGCATATAATATTATTTTTGTGCTTATTGGAAGAATGAACATTAAAAGAAATGCGGATCGAAGGGTTGAAGAGGAAATTTCCAATGCGGAAGCTCCTCCCCATACGGAGCAAGTTCTCCACTTAAAGAAGATGCTAATGTTGACCAAGCTTTGGTCAATCCTCTTCCCTAGACGGATGAAGATATAAGGGATTCCCTCATTCAATTGAATTAAACCGCCTCTGTCCCAGCCCAAGCTTTGACAGCCCAAGCAAACCGGGAGCTTGTACCCGATCCTCTTCAATAAATCACTACTATGACTTCCCATCTAAGAGACCACTGCAATGAATCATCCTAATTTCTATGGGTATAAGGATTAAAAAGACCACCAAGAATTCATCAATTAAGTCTTTAAAATCCTTTTAGATATGTGGTTTTCCACAAGGGAGAAGGCCGAGTTGCCCACCTATCTACTCAAGGACGTGGCACAAGCATTGTATGTGCAATGGAGGGATAATAGGCAATTGAGGGGTGGTCCGTTGACTTGGGAGATCTTTAAGAAGGGATTTCAAGATCGGTTCTTTCCTAGGCAGATAAGCATGAAACACTGGTGGAGTTCATCAACCTTCGCTAAGTACGAAGGATTGTTCATAAATACTCCTTGAAATTCATTAAACTTTCAAAATATGCTCCTTTTTTGGTTTCCGATCCTAGAGATCAAATGAACGGCTTTGTGATGGGGGTGTCTGCGGCCTTACAAGAGGAGTACCATTTGTCCATGTTACATGATAACATGAAAATTTCCCGTCATATGGTGCATGCAAGGAGTGTTGAGGAAGTAAGGGCAAACAGAAAAAGTAGAGATGCTTAGAGAGCAATATAATTTGATGGAAATTCTTCAAAGAATAGGCTTTAAATACAAGACAAGCCAAGATTTAAGAAGCGGGTTTCTAATCAAATTCCATCCAAGTTCCCTAAGAATCGTGAATAAAAGGTAAATAAATTTAGATCTAAAAAGGGAAGGATTTGAAACTCACCAAATGAGAAGCCTACATGTGCCAAGGGTTGAAAGGGTCAACTTGGTGATTGCTTGGTAGGAACGGAAAATTTCTTTAGTTGTGGCAAGAGTGGTCACAAAATGAGAGATTGTCCAAACTTGAAGGGTCAAGAGAGGTGTGGTCAAGGTCAAGCAAGTGGTTCTAGTGATGCTCCCAAGAAGAACCGCTTCTATTCCTTCTGCTCTTGAGGTGAGGAACAGACTTCTCCCAACGTGGTGAACGGTATGTTTAAAGTCTTTACCATAGATGGATATGTTTTACTTGATCCGGTTGATACCTTGTAATTATTTACCCTTCTTGTAGCAAAAAATTTTGATATTTTACCCGATAAATTGCATCAAACTTTTTAAGTGTGAACTCCAATGGGTGAGTTGGTCGTTGCAAAAATTGTATTATAGAAATTCTGCTATAATGTTGTTCAATAGAGTTTCTTATGTTGAACTAGTAAAACTCTATATGTTTGATTTTGATGTTATATAGGGTATGGATTGGTCGCATGCTTGCTTTGCTTCTATTGATTGTAGGAAAAGGGTTGTGAAGTTTAACTTTCCAAAGGAACCCGTTGTAGAGTGGAAGGAGGGAAACTCTATTCTTAAAGGTCGTATAATCTCTTGTTTAAAAGCATGAAAAATGATCTCTAAATGTTGTCTATACAATATTGTAAGAGTCAAAGAACTATTCTCCGAAATTCCACCCATTGAGTCGGTCCCTGTAGTTAGTGGATTTCCTGAGGTTTTTCCTAATGACCTTCAAGGTAGTCCTCACGAACAGCAAACTAATTTTTGTATTGATTTTCTTGTGGATACAAATCCCATTTAAATTCCTCCTTATCGGATGGCCCCAGCCAAATTGAAAGAGTTGAAGGCCCAACTCAAAGATTTACTAGATAAGGGTTTTATAAGGCCTAATCTTTCTCCATTGGGTGCTCCTGTTTTGTTTGTAAAGAAGAAGGATGGGTCCTTCAGAAGGTGTATTGATTACCGCCAACCAATAAGCTCACAATCAAGAACAGGTATCCTCATCCTCGGATTGATGACTTCTTTGATCAACTTCAAGGGCGAGTTACTTTTCAAAAATTTACTTAAGATTGGGGCATCACCAACTTAAGGTGAGAGGAGAGGATATACCAAAGATGACATTCTAGACTAGATATGGTCATTATGAGTTCTTGGTAATATCTTTGAGTCTCACAAATGCTTCGGCGACGTTTATGGACCTAGTGAATAGAGTGTTTTGAAATAACCTAGATTCATTTGTCAATTACATTGTTGATTATATCTTGGTATATTCAAAGAATGAAGATGATCACATGGATCATTTGAGGGTGCTATTGTAAACCCTTAAAAGAACATCAACTGTTTGCCAAATATAAGAAGTGTGAGTTTTTGTTGAGGTAAGTGACATTTCATGGTCATTTCATCTCTGGTGAAGGAATTTTGATTGATCCAAGGAAATGGAGGCGGTTAAAATTTGGCCTAGACATTTGACTCCAATTGATATTAGGAGTTTCTTTGGTCTAGCGGGTTATTATCAGATGTTTGTGGATGGTTTTATGTACATTGCATCTCCCTTCAGTAAATTGACTCAAAAGGTTATGAAATTAGAGTGGTCAGAAGAATGTCAGAAAAATTTTCAATTGTTAAAAGATATCCTCACTTCCGCTCAAGTGTTGACTTTACCGGAGGGTACAAAGGGTATTGTTGTGTATTCCGATGCATCCCGACTGGGTTTGGGGTGTGTGCTTATGCAACAAGGGAAAGTGATAGCCTATGCCTTTGGGAAACATAAGTTACATGAGAGAAACTATCCCATTCATGACCTTGAGCTAGCGGCCGTGGTGTTTCCCTTGAATATTTGGAGGCATTACTTATACGGTGTACATATTGACGTCCTAACCCACCATAAGAGTCTCCAATATGTGTTTACCCAAAAAGAGTTGAATCTCCCACAAATAAGGTGTTTACAATTGTTGAAAGATTATGACATGAGTGTCCTTTATCACCCCGGCAAGGCTAATGTGGTTGTGGATGCCCTAAGTCGTATTACTGTGGGTAGTGTATCCCACATTGATGAAGCCAAGAAAGACCTAGTGAGTGATGTTATAGATTGGATATGTTGGGTGTGAGATTACAACACTGTTCAAATTGTGGAGTCATTATCCATCATAACTCCGAGTCATCTTTTGTGGTGGAAGTAAAGTCCAAACAACACCTTGATTAACCATTAATGGAGTTGAAAGAATTGGTTCTTGGGAACTTAAATGAGTCATTGTCCTTAGTTGGGATGGTGTGTTAAGGTACCAATGAGTTGTGTCTTCCCGATGTAGATGGGTTGAGGGACCGGATCCTAAAAGAATCCCATGGATCCCGCTACTCAATTTACCCGGGTTCAACAAAAATGTACCATGACCTTAGAGAGATAAATTGGTGGGAAGGAATGAAAAAGGACATAGTGAACTTTGTCCTTAATCGTCCAAATTTCAAACAAGTAATATGCGAACATCAAAAGTCAGGTGGCGTACTACAAGAGATCCAAATTCCTACTTTGAAGTTGGAAGACATCAGCATGGACTTTGTTGTGGGTTTACCTCGGACTCAAAGGTCGTATGACTCTATATGGGTGGTTGTGAATAGGTTGACTAAGTCTGCTCACTTCATTCTCTTCAAGTCTACATATGTGTCGCTATGGTATTCCGTTATCCATCATATCAGATCGGGGTGCACAATTCAAATATAGGTTTTGGAGGTCATTCAAGAAAGGAGTGGGTACTAAAGTGAAGTTGATTACAGGTTTTAATCCCCAAACGGGTAGTTAAGCGGAACACACTATTCAAACCATTGAGCATATGCTTAGGTATTGCATTATAGATTTGAATGGAAATTGGGATAAACATTTGCCTTTGGTGGAGTTTGCTTATAAGAATAGTTTTCATTTATCAATTCCCATGGCTCCCTATGAAGCCTTGTATGGTAGGAGGTGTAGGTCTCCTATCGGATTGTTTGAAGTGGGAGAGTTTTTGCTTCATGGTCCTGATTTGGTTTATAAGACTTTGGAAAATGTTCATATCATAAGGAAGCGGTTGCAAACTTCCTAGAGTCGGCAAAAGTCTTATTCCGATACTAGGAGAAGGGTTTTGGAGTTTAAAGAAGGTTATAAGGTTTATTTGAAAATTTCACAATTAAAGGGGTGGGTAGATTTGGAAAGAAAGGGAAGTTGAGTCCTTATTATGTGGGTCCCTGTGAAATCTTGCAAAGGGTTTTTAAGGTTTTCTATGAATTTAAACTTCCTAGTGAATTGGTTTCGGTTCATCCGATTTTCCATGTTTTCATGTTGATGAAATGTATCACTGTTTCTAAGTCCATTCTTCCTATTGAGGGTCTTGGTGTCAAGGATAAACTCTCTTATGAGGAAGTTCCGGTTCAAATTCATTATAGGCAAGTCAATGAGTTAAGGAATAGAGTGGTGGTTTCCGTAAAGGTGTTATGGAAGAATCACCTAGTTAATAGTGCAACATGGGAAACCGAGGCCGACATGAAGTCCCATTACCCTCATCTTTTTTATAATTAAGGTTATTCATTTTTTATATAATATAAATACAACTAGAAATTGAAGTTTCATCATTTTTGGTGTTTTCTTACAAAAATGTGCATTTTTAAAGCTTCATTACAGTGAAGTTGCAGTGAATTTTGTGCCTAAAACTGGAATTTTTGCCTTTTTGGTTTATTTGAGTTATGTTGTACATTTTTACATGGTGAGTTTTAGTTAAAAGTTATGTGAACTATTTATAAGTTGAACTTTGTGCTAATTGATTCATGTGATGTATATTGACCTCAAATGTGTTGCAAGAAAAAAATACCTCATGATGAAGTGTTTTGAGCCTTATGTGTGATAATTGGAGTTTTTAAATGTTCCGTGTGGAAATGAAATTATTTATGTTGATTTGATATTATTGATTGGTTGGGCTTCTAGTCTTGAGTCTATTCCTTCCTTAAAAAGAGTTTTCGTGTCATTCATGTAATGTTACACCTTGAAAATCCAAGTCGAATTGTAGAGCTTTACATAGGTGACATGGGGTCTAAGAACTGTTTTATGACCTTTTTTAATTAATATAGGTCTTTTAGGAAGTTTAAGAACCAAAACATCCAAGAACGTCCTTGCTGTTCAGAAACTAGTTCTAAGGGGGTACTAGAGTGCTTTAGCCTTTTTGACTAGTTTTTAGGAGTCGAAAATCAATGAAACTAGGTGGAAGTGTGTATAAAAAATTTTTAAATATAATTCTTGGTGAAAAAGTCCGGGTACGACTCCCCAAGGACCAATCAAGGGCCCTTAAAGAGGACCTTATCAAGTAGGAGGCAACCCTGTCTAGGCAGCGTGCAACCAAGAGAAACTATCAATGGCTCGTGTGTGGATCGATGGGCTGCGATTCCCACCGTCTTCCCACATTTATCCATATTAATTAATTCCTCTCATGCACAAGTCTTGAGCAGATCGACAATTGTGCAGGACGGCGGGGGAGGCATTCGTCGACTCACCGACGGCCTCTCGGCGGGGTTCCGTCTGTGAGGGTTAAGTTTCCTGCATGTTTTTAATGATGGTTAATTTAATTTGGTTAAGGGGGTAGGAGGTTAATTAGGGGTTTAAGTGAGTATAACTAAGTTAATTTACTTCCCCTATAAAGACTCCAACCCTCATTCACCTAAACACAACTCACAAAAATAAACTTTCTTCCTTCTCTCTTCTTTCTCCCTCTATTTTGAAACCACCATTTAAGAATAGCAAGGAAAGGGGTTTGGGGAGCTTCGAAGGGACTATTTCACCTCTAAATCTTCATCGAACATTGAGGTACAGTATCTAATTCACCTTTGAGACTGTTTCCTCAAAGGGTTCCTTCAAAATGGATTTCAGAAGTTGAGTTTTCATGTGGGTATCATACAATTACGAAATTGATGTTGTGAATTGAGTTGTTTATGTCTTATTTAGGGTATAATGGATATATTAACATGTATTTTAACTTGATTATGATCAATTGTGATAGTTTGGTTCAATTTGAAGAATATGATCCTTAACCCTTAACACTAGGTTGATCTTTATGTAAATTTGGTTGTGATTAATTCAATTGTCTTGATTATGTGTTAAATCACTAGTAATGATGTTTTTACACCAATCATTGACAAATTAGAAAAAAAAAATTCTTTCATGCTAATCTTGAGAAGTGATCTAGGTTAAGGAAATTGACCTAAGTAATCTTGTTTTAAGCATTGATTTGGTATTGAATTATGGTGTAGTGACTCTTCCTGTATTGTTATCATGTTTATTGTTGAATTGTGATTTTGAGCATCTAAATTTTCTGGAATTGAGGTGTTATGGTAAGGCCTAAATAATGAACCATGAAGGAGACATGGTAAGCCTTGGAATCTCTATTTTTACTTCCAATTGTGATTAATTGTGGTTAAGTCATGATGTAATATTGGAGTATGCCTTATATTAGGATGATAGGGTGGGTATGATGTTTAATTGAGATTTCTTAACTATGTTGTGAGGTTGATTAAGGTGTATGTGATATAAGGATGGTGATGACTATCAATGTGCCTTGATATACCATGAAATGCTAATGTGTTAACCCCACTTATATGAATTGTGATGAAAGGACTATACTCATGCAATTCTTATTAAACTATTGATGATGATGATTATACAAGGGGTAGACTATATGACCTAAACTAAGCTATAATTGATAATTAATGTCTTAAATACATTTCAATAAAGGGACTTAGCTTAGCATCGAGTGAACATTAAAATGGGAGGTGATGACTTCCCAAAGAGGAAGATTCTCCCTATAGTTCTATATGTGATTTTGGCTTCCCAAATAGGAATACTAATCAAATGGATTCCCATGACAGGAGGCCCCAACTACCAATTGGTATCAAGAGGGAATACACTATCTCTTAGTTCTTGAACTATGTTTCCCCCATAGGACGACTAGCTAGTAGATCAACCTAGGAACCTAAATTTATGTTTGAATTTATTTTGGCCGGTAGACCACCTTCCATCGGTGTAAGGTTTTCCAACACCGGATTCCACACATAGCTCTTGTGGTCTATGTCGGTTAAGGCAAGTGTTCCCAAATTTAATAACTAAGTAATGAAGTAAAAACTAACTATGGAGACTTGATAGGTTTAACATAGCCTAGGTAGGGGTATGGGACTCTACTTATGAATTGAACTAGTTGACCTTGATTGAAGCTTTAGGTAGTTGACATTATGTATGTGTATGACAATGATGTATATTATTATAAGATTTTGATGCTACAATATAAATGCTATTATAAGATGATAACTTATCCATATGAACATGTAATTGTATTATATTGTTAAAGTTGGACATTGATTATGTTTTCTTTTTGCACTTGTTTATTTGATGAGGATTCATGAGTAGTTGTCTTGCTTATTATGATATGATTAACTCTTATGTACTCTTGTGATGTTATTCCTTGATGATAGGGTTGTAGTAGATTATGGGTTCAAGTATGTTGATGTGCATATTACGTGTTGAGTTACTAAGTACGTTTTGTTGCTAGGTATGGCTTGCTTTATTATGCATGAGACTTTTAAAATGGTAAAATGACATTTTTTGACTAAATGTCCCTTTTTAGCATGTTTTGCTATTATATGTGCATATGGTCTCACACTTAGTGTGGAGTACTAACCCCATTTCCTTCAGGTTCCAGTCGTTGAAGGCTCATTCAAGACGACATGTAGAAGACTTGAATATTCTCTACCATCCAAGCGGGTAGGTCTTCACTTCCTAAGGGCAATGTCAATATATTGCCTATGAAGTTCCTTTATTTTCTAATACTTTTATGTTCATTCCACTTTCATTGTGTACGACTTGTATAAGCCTTAATGTGTATTCTTTACATTGATGTAGGCTATGACCAAATTTTAATGATAGTTTAGATGGTATGAGATGAGAAATCATTGAGACTATCTTCTATCTTATACATATGTATGTGCAATAAATGAAAAAGACTATGTAACCTTCCTATACAAAGGGGCTATGTATACTCGATATGTATAGAGATTGTGTGTATGTAGAGGTATATGTAAACCTCCAAGTAAATGTAATGAAAAGATAAAAAAACTTTCCACAAATTTAAACCTATGAATGTAATGACTTGAGATTAAGTGGCTAGTCTTAGTTCTCAAAGAGGACAACGACGCCGGTTACTTCTAGGGGGTAAACACGGATGTGAAATTTTTCCCTTAAAAGAGTTCTATGAAAATGTTGAACTTACCATGTTATCTAATAGGAAGATTGACTCAAAGGAGTCTTTACCGGACTTAAAAAGAAGAAATCTTAGATTTGAAGGGTCTAGGGGTAAAATGGTCATTTTCCTGGCTAAGGGTAGTATCATAATTACCCTAAATATGTAATTAATTATTTAATTAATAATGTGGAGGAATATTTTGGCGATAGAGGACCGATATTGAGACCTTGAAATGAAGTCTTGCTCCACCCGAGTTCGAACCTTAGTGGGAGCAATGATTTAATGTGATTTTTGTTATTTGTGAATTAATTTTAAAATAAATAAATAATGGCTGATTTAAAAAGGAAAAACAGACTTTATTATTAATAATTATTTATTAATTAATGGTTTTTTTAAATTGACTAAGTCTTTCAAACTATCCAAGTTTTTAGAGGCACTAGCTCTCCCAAACTCTCTGTCTTACGCCTAAATCTCTCTCTCTCTCGTCCAAATTGTTGTTCTTGGATGAAAAAACAGAGGATAAAAACATTAGAGAACAATAAAAAGTTTTCTACACTCAATGAACTTACAAAAAAAAATATACAACCAAGCAAGCTAACATAAGAAACAAAAACTTTTCATTATCTTCTCTACGGGTTTGTGTTGAAGGTTTAGGGATGGTTTTGGGAAGCACTTGGAAGGTGTGGAAAGCTACAACAAGGTATTGATGAATCCTTTTTCCCAGAGAAATTTCTTTCAACAAAATTCAACGTATCAAAGTAGGGTTGTTCACTTTATTGTTGAACTCCTTGTCCCTACTCTACTTCCGATTTCAATCTAAATTAGTTTAGAAATCATGTTGTTGGTATGGTTGCTGGTAGCTAAGTGTGAAAAATGATGTTCCTTGTGATTTTATGTTCAATGATGTCAACCGAAAATGATGTGGTGCAATGTGTAAAATGTTTGTTGCTGTTCTCCATTTTAAGTCTTAAAATGGCTTGTTTGATCATTGGAATTATTGTGCATAAGGTGTGTAGATTGTTATGTTAAATGAAGTGTAAGTTGAATGATCTTAAGTGGAAAAATCTAAGCTAAAACAACAATGAATGTACACCTAAGAATGTGTTAAACGAATTGCGAAAGTACCTCAAAACGAACGTATGAATGTTGTTAAATAAAGGTTAGAAAATATCAAAAAATTTCTAGCACTTGGTGATGAAATTTTCTTCCAGAATTCTTGAGGTTGAGAGGTTTAAAAATATATTTAAAACATGTGATGTCAGTGGGGATTGAACCCATGACCTCACTACATGAAAGCTTGAAAAAATAAAATTTATTGAAAGGTGTGAGATTCGAACCCACAACCTATCGGCCAAACAAGAGAATAAGAGGGGAATTTTAAATTTATAATAATAATGGGAGGAGTGGGATTCGAACCCACCATCTCTGGGATGAAGGAGGATACAAAGAGAGAAGTTAAAAAGAAAATAAAGTGAGGTTGTAGGGGATCGATCCCACAACCTCACTGCCAACACTTAAGTAGTTAACTTTTAAATGAAAATAAAATAAGGAGGCTGTGGGGGTTCAAACCCACAACCTCTAAGTCCCAAGCGAAATAAAGAATAAAATAAAGAGAGGTTAATGGGGTTTGATCCAACAACCTCCAGGTTAAGCCTAAATGGACAAGGAAAATAGATAGGAAAATGAAAAGGCGATTGTGGGGGTTTGAACCAACAACCCCTTGGCCAAAGGAGATAAGTTATAGAAAAAAATAATTAAAATGAAATGTTGATGTTGGGGTTCGATCTAAGGTCCCAATGTCGTGAGGACTAAAAATAAAGTCAAGGAAAAATGTAAGTGGTTTTCAAGGGATTCGAACTTTGGTTCCCTTGCCCCAAATTTTCGTATTGATACATAACTAATGCGCAAATTAAATGTTCAAGAACAATATAACGTACTTACATCGAAATCAAAATATTGGCATACAGACAAGATACATCAGTCTTGTACTACATAATCTTAGGAAGTTTGAGTCACATAATAAACTATGAATGAAGCCTCAGGGAATGTATGTATAGACCCATAAGTCTAGCATATGATTAAAAATATGTGAACCTAAGATGTATATAATGAAATGATGAAACCCTATAAGGGTTAAGTACGAGTGTAAGATAGACTAAATTGCCAAGTGCATTGGCATATGACGCACTGAACAGTGAAATGATGAAATGAACAATGAAATGAAGAAACCCTAGAAGGGTTAAGTAAGGGTGTGAAAGACACTAAATGGCCAAGTGCATTGGCATATGATGAAATGAACATTCACGTAAAAAGGGGTGAGTAATTATGAAGAGTAAATATGCTAATGTTAATAAATGTTGTGAGAAAATGATATGAGGCTAGTGTAAAAGATGGGATCAATCTCAAATACGCCTAGGTAAATTTTACCAAAACGTACTCACCTATCAAAGTGAAAAGCTAATGAAAGTATTAAGATTAACACACTTATTACTAATGAAGAGATGAGAAATCATCTATTGATCTATGATTTCCTCATACTAGAATCCAACTTTCATGACGTATGAGTTTAATGAAATGGAAATTTATACTGAGCACCGATAGACTAGATATGAGCGGTGATGCCTTCTTTCGGGAAGGGCAGATGTTCACATTACTCTCATTAGATGAGACTGTCCGTCATGCCGGGTATGGGTCTCCATATATCTCCTAGTATTCGAACCTATACTGCCAATATAGTGATCTGGCGGGGTTCAATTCCTATGTAGGCTAGAATCTTTTTGGTCACTTTGGTCGGTGATTCCACTCTTTTTGATGTGGGGTTTCATGACACAAGATTTCATTATCTATGTTGGTTTAAGTTAAATACCCAATAAAGGAATTAGGCTAACCTTAAATGCTGCACATAATGAAACGAATGATACCAAAGGTTTTAGGATAGGATAATCAAGAGGTGAGTTAGATTTAAGTAATGACGTTAGGTCATTCTTGGTCATTGTACAACGAATTTGATGAAAGTCTTAAACTACATCCTAGGTATAACTGGTGTTTACACTGCCCTATGAATGAAATGAAATGAAGTACGTATGAATGAATGAAATAGACACTGTGTTTGCTAAATCATGACTCCCTAGTTGAGGTCCCATATGTTAAGCACTCGTTTTTTTTAAGTCTTAATGTCAAGTACAATATTCCAAGGTCTCATGGCATACGAATGAATTATATGAACAATGTTATATGTTATATGAATTATGATATGCGCTTTGTGTACGTTGTTGTGTGTTGTGTGCTAAACGTTAAGTATGATGATTCATGTTACTCTCATTGCATAACTTTCCTAATCCAAATTTGAAAAGATCATAAACATTCCTTATACAAATTTGGAAAGCTCACTCACTTTCCTAATATAAATTAGGCAAGTCCACTGACTTGACCTTTTACAATCATGTTGTTAGGAAAGAGCTATTCTTACTCATGCATGTCCTTGGTGTGTACTTGCATATACGCATATTTAGTATAAGTGTGTACTAAGCCTATACATCTTTAATATTTTAGGTGTAGTCACAAGTGGACGCTAGAGCTACAGGTTGACGCTGAAACTATTTGGACATGGAGCATTTGTCCAGACTATGTAGGCCCTTATGCTTTCGAGGATGCTTGCCCATCATATTCTATCTTCGTTATAGGATTGAGCTAGTGGAGTATGTTCCACTAGCATTTCTTTCCTATTTTGTTCAGACATTGTATTGGTGAAATTTTGGAAAGTATACATTTAATACATTATTAAACTATTTCTTTCATTTGATGATCTTAATGTTAGATGGTTGATGGTGAAAAATTATGAATCTTATAGAATTACTAGTATGTATGTTAAGAAACAGAAAGTTTCAAATTTTCCGCAAATTAACCTAGACGAACTAAGAATGACGTGAGTAGGCTTGTCTGCGACCATAGAGAGGTCAATGATCGCCCTAGGGTTCCACGAAGAACCCTACTTTTGACCAAGCAACTTTCTGCTCTTTGAGAGAGCCACACCGCGTCGCGCACTTGGCACACCTAAAGCCAAAAATTTGTTCTTCGACGGGGGCACATTGTGAACTCTACTATTTCAAAAATTATTTTCAAAAATAATGCAGGAACAACTCCTCGACGTAGAATTTTATCTTAACGAAAAATTGGAAATTTGTATTGAGTTATACTTCATTAAAAGGTCAATTTAAGTGAGGGGTATTTGGGTACTTATGGAGAGGGTTATATATTTATTTTAAATAAGTCTTTCACCACTATTACCCAAAAATACCAAAACACCAAATCAAACTCAAAAAGCTCTCACCTTTCTGTAATTCCTCTCTGTATTCATCCTCCATTGAAGAAGCTTTGAAGGTTTAAGAAGAAGACCAAATCGTCCAAGGATCTACTGAAATTTCTTGGTTTTCTGACTCCTAATCGTTCGTCAAATATGCTTATGGACGCTAGTACCTCCTTGAACTAGTTTTCGGACGTCATGGACGTTCTTGGACATTTTAATTGCTAAACATCCTAAATGACATATATTCATTACAATAGGTCTTAAAAAATGTTTATAGCTCATGGAACCTATGTTAGGCTTTAAAACTAGTCTTTGATTTTGGAATTATTAAATTATCCCCCCCCCCCAGGAACAATCGTCCTCGAATGACATAAAAATTCTTTAGGAATGAATAGACTCAAGAATAATAGCCTAACCAACAACAATAAAAGGCACGGCAATTCTAAACTTCAATTACCACACATAAGGCCCAATATTTCATTATGAGGAATACCCTTGTCACAAATACAAAATGACCTCAACATACATTACATGAGCCTATTATGTAAAATTTGAGTTCAACTACATGCTATATATCGTTTCACAAAGATTAACCATATCAAAATGCACGACATAACTCAAAACAAGCAATAGAGCAAAAATTCAAGTTCAAATGCTTACTTCTATGTAATCACTGTAAAGCAAGAATAAAAACTGCTAATTTTGCAATACTTCACTAAAAATCCAAACAACTTCAATTTTAGTTATTATTATCATTATTAGTAAGAACTACTAACCTTACTTATAAAGCATATGAGAGTAAGGGGACTTCATTTTGTCCTCGTCCTCCCATGTAGCACCCTAAACTAGGTGGTTCTTACATAACACTTTTACGGAAACCACCTCTTTGTTCCTTAGCTTCTTGACTTGCCTATCAAGATTTTGAACCAAAACTTTCTCATAAAAGAGATTATCCTAGATACCAAGACCCTCAATAGGAAGAATAGACTCGGGATCAACAATACACTTTTAAAGCATGGAAACATGGAAAATCGGATTAACCAAAACCAATTAACTAGGAAGTTTCAATTCTCAAGCAACCTTACCAACTCTTGCAATATTTCGTAGGGACCCATATAACGAGGACTAAACTTCCCGTTAATGCCAAATCTATGCACCCCTTCATTGGTGAAATTTTCAAATACACCTTATCAACTTCTTCAAACTCAAAATCCTTCTCATATGATCGGCATAAGACTTTTACAAACTATAGGCCGTTTCTAACCTGTTCCTTATTATACGAACCTTTTCCGAAGTCTTATAAATCAGTTCGGGACCAAAAAGCTATGGCTCATCCACTTCAAACCATCCAATAGGATACCTGCACCTCCTACCATAAAAAAGTTAGTATGGAGCCATGGAAATGGATGAATGAATACTATTGTTGTAGGAAAACTCCACCAAAGGTAAATGTTTATCCCAATTCCCTTTAAAATCAATGATGCACGCCCTAAGCATATCTTCAGAGGTTTGTATCATATGCTCCGGTTGACCATCTGTTTGGGGATAAAAAATGGTGGTCAACTTCACCGTAGTTCCTAATCCTTTTTGGAACGGCCTCCAAAATCTAGATATGAATTGTGCGCGTCGATCTGATACGATGGATAACACAATTCCATGGCGGCACACAATCTCATCTAGGAAGATTCTTGCATAATCCTCCACAGAATATGTAGACTTGACGGAAATAAAGTAAGCGGACTTAGTCAATCAATACACAACCATCAATATGGAATCATATGACATTTGAGTCCGAGGTAAACCTACTTCAAAGTCCATATTGATGTCTTCCCACTTCAAGTAGGAACTTTTATATCTTGTAGTATGCGACCCGACATTAAGTGTTTGGCCTTTACTTGTTGGCAATTCGGACAGTTAGCGACAAACTCCGCTATGTCCCTTTTTAGACCTTCCCACCAATATACCTCCCTTAGGTCATGGTACATTTTTGTCGACCAAAGATGAATTGAGTTGGGACCCATATGCTTCTTTTAGGATCCGATCCCTCAACCCATCTTCATCGGGAAAACATAATCTCCCTTTGTACCTTAACACACCATCATCCCCTAAGGAGAATGATTTATTCAACTTGTCGAGAACTTTTTCTTTCAACTACATTAAGGCTAAATCAAGGTGTTGTTTGGATTACACCTCAACCACTAAAGATTACTCGGAGTAATTAGCCACCTTCTTTGTCAGAGATTCAACTCATTTTGGATAAACATATAGGAGACTCTTATGATCCGTAAAAACATCAACATGAACCCCATACAAGTAATGCCTTGAAATTTTCAAAGCAAACACCACGACCACTATATCAAGGTCATGAGTTGAATAATTTATCTCATGTACCTATAGTTTCCTAGAGGAATACGCTATCACCTTCCCGTGTTGCATAATCACATGCCCATTAAGGTCACAATACACAACAAAACCCTTTGTGTCGTCCGGTAAGGTCAACACCAGAGCGGAAGTAAGCCTATCTTTCAACAATTGGAAACTTTTCTCACATGCCTCTGACCACTCAAACTTCTTACTCTTTTGGGACAAAGTAGTCAAAAGAGACGCAGTGGACGCGAAACCATCCAAGAACCTCCGAACGTAACCCGCTAAACCCAAGAAACTCCTCATGTCAGTTGGAGTCAATGTTCTAGGCCAGTTTTTCACCGCTTCTATTTTCCTTGGGTCTACCTAAACTCCCTCATTAGAGATGATGTGCCCAAGAAATTTCACCGACCTCAACTAAAATTCACACTTAATATATTTGGCATACAATTGATGTTCTTTAAGGGATTGCAATACCATCCTCAAATGACCCATATGGTCTCCCACATTCATCGAATATACCAAGATATTGTCAATTAAGACAATGACAAATGCATCTAGGTAATTTAGAAACACTCTATTCATTAGGTCAATAAACGCCGCCGAAGCATTAGTGAGACAGAAAGAGATGACCAAGAGCTAATAGTGCCCATACCCAATTCGAATGGCCGTTTTTGCTATATCCTCACCTCTCACCCTAAGTTGGTGATACCCTGATCTCATGTAATTTTTTTTAAAAAAAGTAACTCACCCCTTCGAGTTGATCAAATAAGTCGTTAATCCGAAGGAGATGGTACTTATTCTTAGTGGTTACCTTTTTGAGTTGGCGGTAATAAATACACATTCTCAAGGACCCATCTTTCTATTTTAAGAACAAAATCGGAGCACCCAATGGAGAAATACTACGTCTTATAAAACCATTATCTAGTAAATCCTTAAGTTGAGCCTTCAACTCCTTCAGCTTGGCATGAGCAATCTAATAAAGAGGAATTGATTGGGATTTGTATCCCTTAGAAAATCAATTCCAAAAAGAATTTCCAATTCGGGTGGAACACCAGGAAGGTTATTAGGGAAGACCTCCGGAAACTCACTCACTATGGGTACTGACTCGATGGGAGGGACTTTGGTGTCTAGATCTTTGACTCTTACTATATGATAAAGACAACCTTTTGACTTCATTTTGCATTCTTTTAGACAATAAATAATGCGACCTTTAGGAATAGAATTTCCCCCAATCCACTCAACAACGGGTAATTTGGATAGTTAAACCTCACCACTCCTTTCCTACAATAAATGGATGCAAAGCATGCATGCAACCAATACATACCCAATATAATATAAAAAATCAAGCATATCGAGTTCTACTATATCAGCATAAGAAACTCTATTGGGAAACAATATTGGACAATTTTTATACACCCTTTTTTAAATAACCGACTCACCCACTGGAGAGACACTATAAAAGGTTCATGCAAACAATCGCATAAAATATTAAACTTTTAAGCTACTATTGGTGCAGCAAATTATAAAGTAGCGGCGGGATAAAATAAGGCATATACATCAAGAGAGAAAACTTTCAACATACTGATCACCACATTGGGAGAGGACCCTTGCTCATCCCTAGAGCGGAGAGCATATAACCGGTTCTTTTTTCGAGCCTCACTAGAACCACTTGCTAGAGCTTAGCCACTACCCTTGTCTTGACTCATAAAGTTTGGACAATCTCACATGTTGTGACCACTCTTGCCAATACTGAAGCAATTCATCTTTCCTACCAAACACTCACCAAGATGACCCTTTCCATACTTGGCACATGTAGGCTTCTCATTTGGCTAATTAGTACTTTTTCCCCTCAATTTAGGGTTAGATACCCTATCACCCCTAGCTTTTGGGTACCTTGAAGGGACATTATTAGAAATCTGCTTCATAAGTCTAGGCTTGTCTTCTATCTCAAGACTATTATTTGAAGAACCTCCATCAAATGACCTTTCTCACTTAGCATCTCTAGTTTTTTTCTTAGCCCTTGCCTCCTAAACCCTTCTTGCATACAACATAAGACGGCAAATGTTCATGTTGTCATGTAGCATGGCCTATTGGCAATCCTAATGTAAGTCCTCTGACACCTCCGTCACAACATGGCTCATTTGGTCTCTACGATCGGAGACCACAGAAGAAGCATATTTGGACAAATTAATGAATTCCAAAGATTACTCATGGACACTCTTTCCTACTTGGCGAAGATTGATGAACTACGTCACTTTTTCCTCACTCATCTCTCTAGGAAAGAACTGATCTAGAAAAGTTGCCTTAAAGAACTCCCAAGTCACCGGACCACCCCTCAACGAAATATTGTCGCTTCATTGCACATACAAAGTTTGAGACACATCATTGAGTTTGTATGTGGCCAACTCGGCCTTTTCACATGAAGACACCCCCATAGAATATAGTATCTTGTAGACCTCATCGATGAACTCTTGGTGTTCAAAATTAAATACGCTCAAACTCACTTCTCATATAATAAGTAAAGCGGTCGTGTCAAGTAAATAACCAAACTAATGAGGTTGAGATCGTTCCCACGAGGAAAATAGTTTAGACTTAACTTCAATCTATTATTACTATTGTTCAGTCAATTACTTCCTTGGAAAGCAAAAATGATAAAAGGGGGGTTTCCTATTTCTAAATAAATGAAAACAACTAGCTAAATTAAAGGAGACAACTAACAACTTCAAATTTTGAGGTTTAATCAATTAATCAAAGTAACTAGGGTTTACATGTTCCCCACAGGTTCATAACTTGATAATTCTAACTATAACAATTATTTCCTAGTATCTCGCATGCAAAGTGATAAGGTATGTATTTCTAAATCCTTGGTCCGGCATCTAGAAAATTTCACTCCGCACCTTGGTCCGGCTACGGGTGTTGCTATACTAACCCTTATCTTTACCACATATTAAGCATCGTATTCGATATTTGACTAAGTTATTACCTCGTACAAATCAACACTAGCCTATTAGATAGTATACACTAAATCTATGTTGATAATTCTTTTCCTATTATCTCCCTCCTTGGTCCGGCAAGTAGCATTAAGGGGAGTTCTAACGTTGGCCATCCGTTCAAAAGACTTCTAAGCGAAAGAATTATCAATACATGCAAGACACTAGTTTAGAATTGTTATTTTAGTTAGGCTTTACCTCATTATTTGCCTATGGTTCCCACAACCCTAGTTATAAAGTTTAGTTACCCATAGTCATAATCACAAAATTCAAATATATGGTATAAGAATTCATGTACTTACTTTAATGAGAAAGAGTAAAATATGAAAGTTTGCTTGATTAATCAACAAAAATCACCAACAATCAATTATAAGAATCTCAAAATAATCAAAAATCTCACAAAAGGTCTAAAAAATAATCAATAGTCTAACCTCCAAAACGAGGTTTTTCGAACTATTTATAAAAAAATAAAAACCTAATTACATAAGGACTCTATTTGCTGGAAATGTGTCAAAACGCGGCTGGGTCGACGGACCTCGCGACGGATCATCATGGTCATGACGGACCGTCATGGACTCCTTCGTCCCATACTTGTTCAATTTCTTCTGCTGCTCTCTTCATTATCCTCTACGACAGATATGACAGATCTTCACAGGTACAACGGTCCATCGAGGGTCTCCGTTCCAAAACACTTGAACTCTTGGAATTTGGGTATTGGGACTACTTCTCTGAACTTCATGACGAATAACCAAGACGGACCGTTATGTATAGGATGGTCCCTCACGCACTCTGTAACCCCACACTTGGTCAGATTTCCCCATGTTCCTTCAGTAGCTGCACTACAATGCCACCTACGGACCGTCACGGGCACGACGAACCGTCACAAGCTCCGTAGGTGGTACTTTTCTGTATTTCTCGCTCAAAAACCTCTGCATTCCTCTTTTAGACAGATTTCCCGCAAATAAAGAGAAACTTACATAAAAATTAGCACAAAAAGGCTTTTGGACACACTAAACTTAAGGAAAAAGTATTAATAATACCGTGAAACCACGGTATATAAGTTCTTCATCTAGCTTAGAGCCGTAGAATGTATGATGGCTCATTCGAGTTAAGTCCCTTACAAGGGAAGACATAGTAGTAACTTGTTGATGAGGACGGGGAACAATCTCCCAATTGTCTTAGGACATCAAATCTTGGTGTTGAACCGTCGCAGATTGTGCTTGAGTAGTAATGGCTTAGTCCATTTGAGCAATAATAACCCTCATCTCAGCCTCGGTCATAAGTAGAGAGTTAGACGAGGCTTGCTCCACATTAGCATCTTCTTCAAGTGGCGGAACATGCCTATCATGGGGGAAGAGTTCCTACATTAGCAACTTCCTCCCCAAGTCTCCGAGCCGCATTCCTTCGAGTGTTCATGCTTTCTATGAGCACAACAATAGTATTAGAATCAAAATCTCACCATAAGTATACAAGATTCGCATGGTATATGATTTTCAAAGAGTAGAGCGATTCCAAAGCATTATATAGGTTCCTACTCATAAGTATGACGCACTTCACAATAATGAATAAAACCTACATAAACGGGGTAGAGAGAGACACATAATTAAAGATATATCAAGTTTGTCACATCCAGGTTTACCCCCTAGACATATCCTGCGTCATCGTCCTTTTTAAGGACTAAGACTAGACTCTTAGTCTTATGTCATTACATTCATAGGTTGAAAATGTGGAAAAACTTACAACTTTCATTATCACTACTTTGAGGTTTACATAGACCTCTATATACATAATTTATTTTGTATCGAGTATACATAGATCCTTCGTATAAGAAGGTTACATAGCCTTCTACTTTTATTGCACATATATATACGTAAAATATAGAAATAGTCTTAGTGACTAACTCATCTAATACAATCTAAACGAATATAACAATAAGGGCATATCCCTTATATCAATCCAACAAGACCATGTATAGGTCATACGAAAGTACAATACACAACTAAAAACGAAAAGAATGAAAGAGTCAATAAGATCATAACAAGAATCCATAAGCTAGAGGATGACATTGCCCTCAAAAGTTAAGGACTTACCCCACTTGGATGAAAGGAAGAATCCAAGCCTTCAACAATGTCACCTTCTAAACTCTTCAGCGATCGTAACCTAAAATGTTTGGGAAAAGGGAAGAAAATGGGGTTAGTGTTGACACCCACTTTTGGCCTAACATTTTAAAAATTCGTGATTTTGAAGCTTTATTTATTTAATAGAAAATTTTTGTCCGATGATTTTAAAATTCATACATTTTGAGTCAAATACAAAAAAAAAATCTGCCTTTCCCACATTGTCTCTCAAACAATTTTCAATTTTGCAATAGTCCCACATCGGTATTTCATCCTTTTTGAGGATTTTTGGGTTTCTATATAAGCCCACTTCATTCACTATTTTTAGGAGAGAATTTGGGAGGGGAAGACAAAGGAATACTCATAAAATTTAGAGAATTCTTGGTTCCCATAGTTCAAAAATTTTAAAGTGTTTTTTTGTGGTTTTCCGAGTTGAGGAGGTGTAGTCGTCTCCTTCAAACTCGTAGTTCCGGTTCGCTACCCAGAACCAGGTAAATTTATTTTCTTAGCCTTGTTTTATTTAATTCCCAGCTCTTTTATGTTTTCTGTTTATTATATGTAGCTTGTTTTGTTTTTTAGTTTAATGTAGTTCTAAAAGTCAATTAATATTTGTGTTTATTGTAGTTTTAATATTAGCATTATTTTACGCTTTGATGTTTATTTATTTATTATTATTATTATTTTAAAATTATTAGTCAACTATTTGCTATCTTAACTTTTCAGGGTTTTGTTATTATTCTATTTTAATGTTATTTTTAATTTTTATATATTACGTTATTGTTGCTTCCATTTCTAAGTATGTTGTTTAGTTTGGTTGTTGTTTTCCATATTCTCTTGGGATAAGTTTGTTATGTTTTGTTGATGTTCAAGATAAATATATTTGTTAAAATGGCCAATGAAAAAATTCTCCTTCAGTTTTGGAGGCCTCCCCATTTTAAAAAGACGGAAATCTAATTTAAGTTTATATATAATTTTGTGGTTAGAATTGGCCGATGAAGAAATTACCGTCGATTTCCAAGGCCTCCCATGTTAATAAGATGGATTTTTATTTTTAGTTATTATTTGAGTTATTTATTTTTATTAATATTATTTTGGCACTAACTCTTTTACTAAGTGTCATTACAGGTACCCGGAGGTGCTTCTCCTTGAAATTATTCGAAAAAGTTTGAATTATATTTCATTCATTATTTTGTGAATATTGACGTTAGGCAAACTTTAGGCCGATAATTATTGCTTTATTGTGTATATTGTGTGTTTATTATATGTGTTTATAATATTCAACTTCAGTTTGAAAAAAAATGAATTCAGTCCGGAACCACAATTGTGGATTCCGAAGGGTGCCTAACCCCTTCCCTTCGGAACAACTTGAAACCCTTACCTAGAATCAATTGGTTTCGTAGACTTTTCTTTAATAATTGGTTTCCTAGTTTTTCCTAAAATTAGGTGGCGACTTTTCTTTTTAAAACTCGTTTATTTTTCAAACTTTGTTAAAATTGAATCAATTAATTATTTTTGAGTTGCCGCGACGTTTCGCCCTATTTCGATAGAGTAGGGATGTAAACAGAATGGCGACTCTGCTGGGGAGTTTAGAGGTTTTAACCAATATGAATTTAATTTTTTTTCAATTTGAGGAAATTTTTGTTCTATGATTATGTTATAGCCTGTAATTTTATTTTGCTGATTATTTGTATATTGTATTTATTCATTATTTATTTTATTTTGTGTATATTATCATTGCACCTCATGGCATAATTCCCGTCAAATGACAAATAGTTTGCATTAGGACAAAGGAAGTTACGTGGCTTACCACGGCTTCCTTCAGAAAAACACACAAGTCTAATCTTTGGAAGTAATAAACGAATAGTTGGCTTGCGGTCATCCAACGTCGTTTATTAGCTTCACCCCGTTGTCTGTCCGGCTCGGGTAACTGTCATTTCTAAACCAATTCTAGTCACCCTAGGATAGAGCAAAACCAAATCCGAATTTAAGCATCGGCCTAAGATGACTCAACATCCAAGGCGTGTTGTGCCCATTAGAAGACCAGCCTGAGTCCAAAACGGCCCACGGCCTAAATGGACGTTCATACTTATGTGTTTATATTTGTAGGATGTATACGTTGTTTGAGAAAATCATTGTCTTATAGGTAAGGATTAGACTATAGTTTATGTAAGTTAAAGAAAGAGCTTCACAAGCTACTAGCCTATTCGAAGATGTTGGCACCCGAAGATTACAAAAAGCAAAGAAAGAAGAAGGATCTTTTGTGGATGCATAGTTTAGGGTCGTACCCCTGCGTGGAATTGATTATTTTGAATACTTTTCCCCTATTATGTATTCCCATTAAGTTCTATTCATAAAATTTGTATAAATTTGAGTTTTGGGGAAATGAAATATTTCAAATGACATATACATCCTTCAAATCGATAGGCCTACCCTAGGCATAAAAGGGTCGCATATTTGTATAGGACGCGCGATAATTGTTTGTATGCTATGTGATATATTCAGTTTGCCTTTAATTAAAACAGTATTTATGTGTTTTATTCATTATTTGAGTGATATTTTGCATTATTCATTATGTACAGGAACTAACACCTTTACATTTTGAGTTGCACTTCTTTACAGCGAAAAATTAATTTATGTTCAAATTCAGAAATCATTTTTTGTCCGAAGTCACAAGAGAGAAGAGGATTAACAAAATTCGAGTCCTTGTATTTTACAAGACATTAATATCAAGTCAGAATGATAAATCAGGGGAGTTTTTGACTATGAGGTGGCACCCACTTATTTTTATTACTATTTTGCATGCCGGTCCTCCTCTCACATATTTCTAATATTTTTGTAGGGATACCGTCCCCGACATCCGTCGGGGATGGTCATAACAATGTTTGGATCTCGTGAAAATTGGGAGGAGACAGTTCCAAGAAAACATCCAAAAGAGTACAACAAATCATTACTGTAGAAATTCGTAGGGTATATTCAACAGATAGTATAAATATTGACGATTAAGAGGCTATAAAAATATTGGTTAAAAAAAAAATTCATGACTACAAATTTCAGTGGCGTCAGACCTAGGAATTTCTTTGAGTTGTCTAAAATTTTAAATTATTATATGCCTTATCTGAACGAACTACGCGTACCTGATTCTCATTTCGGTGAGATACGTAGGCAACCCTTCTTGGGTTCGGTATTATCTTTTGCAAAAATAAAAAGTAAAAGTAAAATAGTTTGTGCATATTTTCCAAGTCATGTCTGAACGAACTACGCGTACCTGATTCTCATTTCGGTGAGATACGTAGGCAACCCTTCTTGGGTTCGGTATTATCTTTTTTTTTAAAAAAAGTAAAAGTAAAATAGTTTGTGCATATTTTCAAAGTCATATCTGCATGAACTACGCGTACCTGATTCTCATTTTAATGAGATACGTAGGCAACCCTTCTTGGGTTTGGTATTATCTTTTTCAAAAAAAAAAAAGAGTAAAAGTAAAATAGTTTGTGCATATTTTTAAAGTCATATCTGCCGAACTACGCGTACCTGATGCTCATTTCGGTGAGATACGTAGGCAACCCTTCTTGGGTTCGGTATTATCTTTTTTTTTAAAAAAAGGAAAAGTAAAATAGTTTGTGCATATTTTTAAAGTCATATCTGCCGAACTACGCGTACCTGATGCTCATTTCGGTGAGATACGTAGGCAACCCTTCTTGGGTTCGGTATTATCTTTTTTTTTAAAAAAAGGAAAAGTAAAATAGTTTGTGCATATTTTTAAAGTCATATCTGCCGAACTACGCGTACCTGATGCTCATTTCGGTGAGATACGTAGGCAACCCTTCTTGGGTTCGGTATTATCTTTTTTTTTAAAAAAAGGAAAAGTAAAATAGTTTGTGCATATTTTTAAAGTCATATCTGCCGAACTACGCGTACCTGATGCTCATTTCGGTGAGATACGTAGGCAACCCTTCTTGGGTTCGGTATTATCTTTTTTTTTAAAAAAAGGAAAAGTAAAATAGTTTGTGCATATTTTTAAAGTCATATCTGCCGAACTACGCGTACCTGATGCTCATTTCGGTGAGATACGTAGGCAACCCTTCTTGGGTTCGGTATTATCTTTTTTTTTAAAAAAAGGAAAAGTAAAATAGTTTGTGCATATTTTTAAAGTCATATCTGCCGAACTACGCGTACCTGATGCTCATTTCGGTGAGATACGTAGGCAACCCTTCTTGGGTTCGGTATTATCTTTTTTTTTAAAAAAAGGAAAAGTAAAATAGTTTGTGCATATTTTTAAAGTCATATCTGCCGAACTACGCGTACCTGATGCTCATTTCGGTGAGATACGTAGGCAACCCTTCTTGGGTTCGGTATTATCTTTTTTTTTAAAAAAAGGAAAAGTAAAATAGTTTGTGCATATTTTTAAAGTCATATCTGCCGAACTACGCGTACCTGATGCTCATTTCGGTGAGATACGTAGGCAACCCTTCTTGGGTTCGGTATTATCTTTTTTTTTAAAAAAAGGAAAAGTAAAATAGTTTGTGCATATTTTTAAAGTCATATCTGCCGAACTACGCGTACCTGATGCTCATTTCGGTGAGATACGTAGGCAACCCTTCTTGGGTTCGGTATTATCTTTTTTTTTAAAAAAAGGAAAAGTAAAATAGTTTGTGCATATTTTTAAAGTCATATCTGCCGAACTACGCGTACCTGATGCTCATTTCGGTGAGATACGTAGGCAACCCTTCTTGGGTTCGGTATTATCTTTTTTTTTAAAAAAAGGAAAAGTAAAATAGTTTGTGCATATTTTTAAAGTCATATCTGCCGAACTACGCGTACCTGATGCTCATTTCGGTGAGATACGTAGGCAACCCTTCTTGGGTTCGGTATTATCTTTTTTTTTAAAAAAAGGAAAAGTAAAATAGTTTGTGCATATTTTTAAAGTCATATCTGCCGAACTACGCGTACCTGATGCTCATTTCGGTGAGATACGTAGGCAACCCTTCTTGGGTTCGGTATTATCTTTTTTTTTAAAAAAAGGAAAAGTAAAATAGTTTGTGCATATTTTTAAAGTCATATCTGCCGAACTACGCGTACCTGATGCTCATTTCGGTGAGATACGTAGGCAACCCTTCTTGGGTTCGGTATTATCTTTTTTTTTAAAAAAAGGAAAAGTAAAATAGTTTGTGCATATTTTTAAAGTCATATCTGCCGAACTACGCGTACCTGATGCTCATTTCGGTGAGATACGTAGGCAACCCTTCTTGGGTTCGGTATTATCTTTTTTTTTAAAAAAAGGAAAAGTAAAATAGTTTGTGCATATTTTTAAAGTCATATCTGCCGAACTACGCGTACCTGATTCTCATTTTAATGAGATACGTAGGCAACCCTTCTTGGGTTTGGTATTATCTTTTTCAAAAAAAAAAAAGAGTAAAAGTAAAATAGTTTGTGCATATTTTTAAAGTCATATCTGCCGAACTACGCGTACCTGATTCTCATTTTAATGAGATACGTAGGCAACCCTTCTTGGGTTCGGTATTATCTTCTCAAAAAAAAATTCTTTTATAAAATAGTTTGTCCATATTTTCCAAGTCATATCTGCACGAACTACGCGTACCTGATTCTCATTTTAATGAGATACGTAGGCAACCCTTCTTGGGTTTGGTATTATCTTCTCCAAAAAAAAAAAGATTTTATAAAAATAGTTTGTGCATATTTTCCATGTCATGTCTGCACGAACTACGCGTACTTGATTCTCATGTTAATGAGATACGTAGGCAGCCCTTCTCGGATTCGGTAATCATTCTCTCAAAAAAAAAACTTGTTCATACCGTAAGAGTCATGTCTTTAGCTTGGTTGGGACCTATGTGGTTAAGGGAATGTAAATATATTCGATATGATTGAAAAGACTGACTTTGCGGTAAACTACCGATTCTCATGGTACCTCTTATCTGTACTTTTGTGATGCTTGAAAATTCTCTTGCATGCAATCAAAATAAGAATAAAACTAACCTTATGTTTCCTGTGCATTGTGTGGTGAGATTTTGATCAAAGTTCAATTGTGTTACACTGTTGATCTAGTACTTGACCTGAATGTTTTTCGAGGCGAAATCATGAGTAATGTTTGGTTTGAGAAAGGATTGTAGGCCTTTTTTGACCCGATTGTGCCTTTCAAAGCCTACAAAATTACATTAATCCCTAGTTTTCCCATTTGGAGCCTGAAACCTTCATTTGGACAACCACATATTAACCACTACCCTTTTGAGTGCTTACGAGCACTATCCTCTCTTGGCCCAACCTTCTTGAGTGCACCAAGAATGTGCGAATTATAAGAGGAGATCCATGTTTAAAATTTCCAAAAGCAAAGATATTGAGTCTCCCAAAAAAAAAAAGGAAGCAAAGACCTCTAGAGAAAAGAGAGAAAGGAAGAAAGAAAGTGGAAGAAATAAAGAAAGGTAAAGAATACCCTTACAGGGTCAGTGAAAAGAGGGAAGGAAAATACTCCAACAAAAAAGGGAAAAATTATTATAATAAAGGAGTGAATAAAGAAAAGCTCCAACGAATAAGGAATCAAAAGAAGAAAAAAAAGAGAAGAAGAGAAAAGCTCAAAAAATGACAAATGAAAAAAGAAAAAAAAAGGGAAAGCGTTCAAAATGAGAATTCAAAAGAATTCGAAAGGTGGGAGAACAATGAAGAGGATCTAACGCCAAAGGCGTACCAATCATTAAGAGCACAAATTCTGTGTAACCCTCAAGGAGGAATTAAGTCACCTTTATCTCAAATAAATATCCTACCCATCCCTAAGCCTACGTTACAAGTCAATGACAAGCCCTACATGATCTCATTGCAAATATTCTCACATTAGTGGAGATTTACATAAGGGTCAAGCATATGGTATCACAGTTGTGTACATTGAACATTCTTGTGAGTGTGAGTGCACTTTGAAAAATGTCCTATAATCAAATGTTTCAAATATGTGTGAAATAGGATTAGCCTTTGTCGTGAGGGCACTTCAAACATGAGGATTGATACAATTCAAAATCTTTGTTTGAAACAAGATGAACGGATCTTGTTGATCCTTAAGTATATTTGAGGAACCAAACTTGAAGCTGTAGGAATTACCTTAATTCAATCTAAAAAAAAAAGAGATTTACCTGCAATCCTAACTGTTGGTACCAATCGTGGTGAGGACTTGACTATCTCATCACTTTTTTTTTATTTTGGAAAAAAAAAAAGAGAGAGATTTACCTGCAATCCTAACTGTTGGTACCAATCGTGGTTAAGATTTGACTATCTCATCACATTTATTTATTTATTTTTGAAAAAAAAAGAGAAAAAAATTGTCTTTTGAGTTGTTCATTATAAAAAGTGTTATTAAGTTAGTCTTATATGTGTGAGACGCCTATTTTACTTCATTGGATTGTCCATCCCAAAATATTATATATCTTGTTCTTAGGCTTTGAATATAGCAAGGAATACCATTTGCATATTCCATCATTGTTCATATTGTGCATTTTCTACTGATAATATTTCAGATTCTTTGCAGCACTAATCATCCACAAGATTGGAATTACATTTGACCTCATTCCTGCCTCAACGTGATATGTAGGCGCCACGATGGCTCGGTCCTATACCCAATGTGATTATTACTTCTCATTACAATAAAAACTGGGACAGATTTTTTGAAGATATTTCAAAAATTTACAATAGAGATAGCCAACAAGTCAAGATTGAAGATCATTTTGAGATGCGCCAAAATTCTGACTGGGACAGAATTTTGAGGAAGACCTCAAAATTCTGATAAGTACTGCCAGAAGCTTGATAGCAACTACAAAGAGCATGAATCTCTAGTTTATTCATGCATCGCGAGAAGATCTCATACCTCACAGTAAATATTCATGCATCGCGAGAAGATTTCATACCTCACAGAAAATTCATGCATCGCGAGAAGATTCCATACCTCGCAGAAAATTCCATGCATCGCGAGAAGATTCCATACCTCGTAGAAAATTCATGCATCGAGAGTTAATTCATGCATTGCGAGTTAATATTCATGCATCGAGAGTCAATTCATGCATCGAGAGTCGATTCATGCATCGCGAGTTAATTCATGCATTATTAGTTAATATTCATGCATTGCGAGTTAATATTCATGCATCGCGGATTAATATTCATGCATCGCAGGTTAAATTTTGTATGCATCGCGAGAAGATTCACTTCCTCACCAAAGTTTACATATCGCAAGAACATTTCATACCTTGCGGAATTCATGCATCGCGAGAAGATTTCTTCCCTTGCAAAATTTTACGCATCGCGAGAAGATTCAATTCCTCGCAAAAGTTTACATATCGCAAGAAGATTTCATACCTTGCGGAATTCATGCATCGCGAGAAGATTTCTTCCCTTGCAAAATTTTACGCATCGCGAGAAGATTCAATTCCTTGCAAAAGTTTACATATCGCAAGAACATTTCATACCTTGCGGAATTCATGCATCGCGAGAAGATTTCTTCCCTTGCAAAATTTTACGCATCGCGAGAAGATTCAATTCCTTGCAAAAGTTTACATATCGCAAGAACATTTCATACCTTGCGGAATTCATGCATCGCGAGAAGATTTCTTCCCTTGCAAAATTTTACGCATCGCGAGAAGATTCAATTCCTTGCAAAAGTTTACATATCGCAAGAACATTTCATACCTTGCGGAATTCATGCATCGCGAGAAGATTTCTTCCCTTGCAAAATTTTACGCATCGCGAGAAGATTCAATTCCTTGCAAAAGTTTACATATCGCAAGAACATTTCATACCTTGCGGAATTCATGCATCGCGAGAAGATTTCTTCCCTTGCAAAATTTTACGCATCGCGAGAAGATTCAATTCCTTGCAAAAGTTTACATATCGCAAGAACATTTCATACCTTGCGGAATTCATGCATCGCGAGAAGATTTCTTCCCTTGCAAAATTTTACGCATCGCGAGAAGATTCAATTCCTTGCAAAAGTTTACATATCGCAAGAACATTTCATACCTTGCGGAATTCATGCATCGCGAGAAGATTTCTTCCCTTGCAAAATTTTACGCATCGCGAGAAGATTCAATTCCTTGCAAAAGTTTACATATCGCAAGAACATTTCATACCTTGCGGAATTCATGCATCGCGAGAAGATTTCTTCCCTTGCAAAATTTTACGCATCGCGAGAAGATTCAATTCCTTGCAAAAGTTTACATATCGCAAGAACATTTCATACCTTGCGGAATTCATGCATCGCGAGAAGATTTCTTCCCTTGCAAAATTTTACGCATCGCGAGAAGATTCAATTCCTTGCAAAAGTTTACATATCGCAAGAACATTTCATACCTTGCGGAATTCATGCATCGCGAGAAGATTTCTTCCCTTGCAAAATTTTACGCATCGCGAGAAGATTCAATTCCTTGCAAAAGTTTACATATCGCAAGAACATTTCATACCTTGCGGAATTCATGCATCGCGAGAAGATTTCTTCCCTTGCAAAATTTTACGCATCGCGAGAAGATTCAATTCCTTGCAAAAGTTTACATATCGCAAGAACATTTCATACCTTGCGGAATTCATGCATCGCGAGAAGATTTCTTCCCTTGCAAAATTTTACGCATCGCGAGAAGATTCAATTCCTTGCAAAAGTTTACATATCGCAAGAACATTTCATACCTTGCGGAATTCATGCATCGCGAGAAGATTTCTTCCCTTGCAAAATTTTACGCATCGCGAGAAGATTCAATTCCTTGCAAAAGTTTACATATCGCAAGAACATTTCATACCTTGCGGAATTCATGCATCGCGAGAAGATTTCTTCCCTTGCAAAATTTTACGCATCGCGAGAAGATTCAATTCCTTGCAAAAGTTTACATATCGCAAGAACATTTCATACCTTGCGGAATTCATGCATCGCGAGAAGATTTCTTCCCTTGCAAAATTTTACGCATCGCGAGAAGATTCAATTCCTTGCAAAAGTTTACATATCGCAAGAACATTTCATACCTTGCGGAATTCATGCATCGCGAGAAGATTTCTTCCCTTGCAAAATTTTACGCATCGCGAGAAGATTCAATTCCTTGCAAAAGTTTACATATCGCAAGAACATTTCATACCTTGCGGAATTCATGCATCGCGAGAAGATTTCTTCCCTTGCAAAATTTTACGCATCGCGAGAAGATTCAATTCCTTGCAAAAGTTTACATATCGCAAGAACATTTCATACCTTGCGGAATTCATGCATCGCGAGAAGATTTCTTCCCTTGCAAAATTTTACGCATCGCGAGAAGATTCAATTCCTCGCAAAAGTTTACATATCGCAAGAAGATTTCATACCTTGCGGAATTCATGCTTCGCGAGAAGATTTCATCCCTCGCAAAATTTTATGCATTGCGAGAAGATTCAATTCCTTGCAAAAGTTTACATATCGCAAGAAGATTTCGTACCTTGCGGAATATATGCATCGCGAGAAGATTTGATCCCTTGCAAAATTTTATGCATTGCGAGAAGATCCCATCCCTCACAAAATTATATAAATCGCGAGAAGATTCCATCCATCGCAAAATTTGCGCATCGCGGAAAGATATTCATGCCCCGCAAGCAATCATGCGCTGTCAGAAAAGGGATCGTGCATCTCAAATGAAATATTTATCCTTCAACGTTAACTGACGTTAAATGTAGAGGAGAGAAATTAAGTGTCGACACAGTGAAAAACACTGTCTCCCATTTAAATTGCATTTTTAAGCTGACGAGTTTTATCTCAGTCTTTGTCAAGAGCATTCGAAAGGATGAATTTCTTCTTCAAAAAAAAAAGTCACTAGTTAATATTCATGCATTGCGAATTAATATTCATGCATCGCGGATTAATATTCATGCATCGAGAGTTAATATTTATGCATCGAGAGTCAATTCATGCACACTAGTTAATATTCATGCATCGAGAGTCAATTCATGCATCGAGAGTCGATTCATGCATCGCGAGTTAATTCATGCATCACTAGTCAATGTACATGCATTGCGAGTTAATATTCATGCATCGCGAATTAATATTCATGCATCGCAAGTTAAATTTTTTATGCATCGCGAGAAGATTCACTCCTCGCAAAAGTTTACATATCGCAAAAAGATTTCATACCTTGTGGAATTCATGCATCACGAGAAGATTTCATCCCTCGCAAAATTTTAAGCATCGCGAGAAGATTCAATTCCTCGCAAAAGTTTACATATCGCAAGAAGATTTCATACCTTGTGGAATTCATGCATCACGAGAAGATTTCATCCCTCGCAAAATTTTAAGCATCGCGAGAAGATTCAATTCCTCGCAAAAGTTTACATATCGCAAGAAGATTTCATACCTTGTTGAATTCATGCATCGCAAGAAGATTTCATCCCTCGCAAAATTTTATGCATCGCGAGAAGATTCAATTCCTCCCAAAAGTTTACATATCGCAAGAAGATTTCATACCTTGCTGAATTCATGCATCGCAAGAAGATTTCATCCCTCGCACAATTTTATGCATCGCGAGAAGATTCACTCCTCGCAAAAGTTTACATATCGCAAGAAGATTTCATACCTTGCTGAATTCATGCATCGCAAGAAGATTTCATCCCTCGCACAATTTTATGCATCGCGAGAAGATTCACTCCTCGCAAAAGTTTACATATCGCAAGAAGATTTCATACCTTGCTGAATTCATGCATCGCAAGAAGATTTCATCCCTCGCACAATTTTATGCATCGCGAGAAGATTCACTCCTCGCAAAAGTTTACATATCGCAAGAAGATTTCATACCTTGCTGAATTCATGCATCGCAAGAAGATTTCATCCCTCGCACAATTTTATGCATCGCGAGAAGATTCACTCCTCGCAAAAGTTTACATATCGCAAGAAGATTTCATACCTTGCTGAATTCATGCATCGCAAGAAGATTTCATCCCTCGCACAATTTTATGCATCGCGAGAAGATTCACTCCTCGCAAAAGTTTACATATCGCAAGAAGATTTCATACCTTGCTGAATTCATGCATCGCAAGAAGATTTCATCCCTCGCACAATTTTATGCATCGCGAGAAGATTCACTCCTCGCAAAAGTTTACATATCGCAAGAAGATTTCATACCTTGCTGAATTCATGCATCGCAAGAAGATTTCATCCCTCGCACAATTTTATGCATCGCGAGAAGATTCACTCCTCGCAAAAGTTTACATATCGCAAGAAGATTTCATACCTTGCTGAATTCATGCATCGCAAGAAGATTTCATCCCTCGCACAATTTTATGCATCGCGAGAAGATTCACTCCTCGCAAAAGTTTACATATCGCAAGAAGATTTCATACCTTGCTGAATTCATGCATCGCAAGAAGATTTCATCCCTCGCACAATTTTATGCATCGCGAGAAGATTCACTCCTCGCAAAAGTTTACATATCGCAAGAAGATTTCATACCTTGCTGAATTCATGCATCGCAAGAAGATTTCATCCCTCGCACAATTTTATGCATCGCGAGAAGATTCACTCCTCGCAAAAGTTTACATATCGCAAGAAGATTTCATACCTTGCTGAATTCATGCATCGCAAGAAGATTTCATCCCTCGCACAATTTTATGCATCGCGAGAAGATTCACTCCTCGCAAAAGTTTACATATCGCAAGAAGATTTCATACCTTGCTGAATTCATGCATCGCAAGAAGATTTCATCCCTCGCACAATTTTATGCATCGCGAGAAGATTCACTCCTCGCAAAAGTTTACATATCGCAAGAAGATTTCATACCTTGCTGAATTCATGCATCGCAAGAAGATTTCATCCCTCGCACAATTTTATGCATCGCGAGAAGATTCACTCCTCGCAAAAGTTTACATATCGCAAGAAGATTTCATACCTTGCTGAATTCATGCATCGCAAGAAGATTTCATCCCTCGCACAATTTTATGCATCGCGAGAAGATTCACTCCTCGCAAAAGTTTACATATCGCAAGAAGATTTCATACCTTGCTGAATTCATGCATCGCAAGAAGATTTCATCCCTCGCACAATTTTATGCATCGCGAGAAGATTCACTCCTCGCAAAAGTTTACATATCGCAAGAAGATTTCATACCTTGCTGAATTCATGCATCGCAAGAAGATTTCATCCCTCGCACAATTTTATGCATCGCGAGAAGATTCACTCCTCGCAAAAGTTTACATATCGCAAGAAGATTTCATACCTTGCTGAATTCATGCATCGCAAGAAGATTTCATCCCTCGCACAATTTTATGCATCGCGAGAAGATTCACTCCTCGCAAAAGTTTACATATCGCAAGAAGATTTCATACCTTGCGGAATTCATGCATCGCGAGAAGATTTCATCCCTCGCAAAATTTTATGCATCGCGAGAAGATTCAATTCCTCCCAAAAGTTTACATATCGCAAGAAGATTTCATACCTTGCGGAATTCATGCATCGCGAGAAGATTTCATCCCTCGCAAAATTTTATGCATTGCAAGAAGATTCAATTCCTCGCAAAATTTTATACATCGCGAGAAGATTCCATCCCTCGCAATATTTGCGCATCGCGAAAAGATATTCATGCCCCGCAAGCAATCATGCGCTGTCAGAAAATGGATCGTGCATCTCAAATGAAATATTTATCTTTCAACGTCAACTGACGTTAAATGTCGAGGAGAGAAATTAAGTGTCGACACAGTGAAACACACTGTCTCCCATTTAAATTGCATTTTTAAGTTGACGAGTTTTATCTCAGTCTTTGTCAAGAGCATTCGAAAGGATGAATTTCTTCTTCCAAAAAAATAAGTGACTAGTTAATATTCATGCATTGCGAGTTAATATTCATGCATCGCGGATTAATATTCATGCATCGAGTGTTAATATTCATGCATCGAGAGTCAATTCATGCACACTAGTTAATATTCATGCATCGAGAGTCAATTCATGCATCGAGAGTCGATTCATGCATCGCGAGTTAAGTCATGCATCACTAGTTAATATTCATGCATTGCGAGTTAATATTCATGCATCGCGGATTAATATTCATGCATCGCAAGTTAAATGTTTTATGCATCGCGAGAAGATTCACTTCCTCGCAAAAGTTTACATATCGCAAGAAGATTTCATACCATGCGGAATTCATGCATCGCGAGAAGATTTCATCCCTCGCAAAATTTTATGCATCGCGAGAAGATTCAATTCCTCGCAAAATTTTATACATCGCGAGAAGATTCCATCCCTCGCAAAATTTGTGCATCGCGGAAAGATATTCATGCCCCGCAAGCAATCATGCGCTGTCAGAAAAGGGATCGTGCATCTCAAATGAAATATTTATCCTTCAACGTCAACTGACGTTAAATGTCGAGGAGAGAAATTAAGTGTCGACACAGTGAAACACACAGTCTCCCATTTAAATTGCATTTAAAGCTGACGAGTTTTATCTCAGTCTTTGTCAAGAGCATTCGAAAGGATGAATTTCTTCTTCAAATAAAAAGGTGACTAGTTAATATTCATGCATTGCGAGTTAATATTCATGAATCGCGGATTAATATTCATGCATCGAGAGTTAATATTCATGCATCGAGAGTCAATTCATGCACACTAGTTAATATTCATGCATCGAGAGTCAATTCATGCATCGAGAGTCGATTCATGCATCGCGAGTTAATTCATGCATCACTAGTTAATATTCATGCATTGCGAGTTAATATTCATGCATCGCGGATTAATATTCATGCATCGCAAGTTAAATGTTTTATGCATCGCGAGAAGATTCACTTCCTCGCAAAAGTTTACATATCGCAAGAAGATTTCATACCATGCGGAATTCATGCATCGCGAGAAGATTTCATCCCTCGCAAAATTTTATGCATCGCGAGAAGATTCAATTCCTCGCAAAATTTTATACATCGCGAGAAGATTCCATCCCTCGCAAAATTTGTGCATCGCGGAAAGATATTCATGCCCCGCAAGCAATCATGCGCTGTCAGAAAAGGGATCGTGCATCTCAAATGAAATATTTATCCTTCAACGTCAACTGACGTTAAATGTCGAGGAGAGAAATTAAGTGTCGACACAGTGAAACACACAGTCTCCCATTTAAATTGCATTTAAAGCTGACGAGTTTTATCTCAGTCTTTGTCAAGAGCATTCGAAAGGATGAATTTCCTCTTCAAAAAAAAAAGAAAAAAAAGTCACTAGTTAATATTCATGCATTGCGAGTTAATATTCATGCATCGCGGATTAATATTCATGCATCGCAAGTTAAATTTTTTATGCATCGCGAGAAGATTCACTTCCTCGCAAAAGTTTACATATCGCAAGAAGATGTCATACCATGCGGAATTCATGCATCGCGAAAAGATTTCATCCCTCGCAAAATTTTATGCATCGCGAGAAGATTCAATTCCTCGCAAAAGTTAACATATTGCAAGAAGATTTCATACCTTGCGGAATTCATGCATTGCGAGAAGATTTCATCCCTCGCAAAATTTTATGCATCGCGAGAAGATTCAATTCCTCGCAAAAGTTTACATATCGCAAGAAGATTTCATACCTTGCGGAATTTATGCATTGCAAGTAGATTTGATCCCTTGCAAAATTTTATGCATTGCGAGAAGATCCCATCCCTCGCAAAATTTTATACATCGCGAGAAGATTCCATCCCTCGCAAAATTTGGGCATCGTGGAAAGATATTCATGCCCCATCAGCAATCATGCGCTGTCAGAAAAGGGATCGTGCAACTCAAATGAAATATTTATCCTTCAACGTCAACTGACGTTAAATGTCGAGGAGAGAAATTAAGTGTCGACACAGTGAAAAACACTGTCTCCCATTTAAATTGCATTTTTAAGCTGACGAGTTTTATCTCAGTCCCTGTCAAGAGCATTCGAAAGGATGAATTTCTTCTTCAAAAAAAAAAGTCACTAGTTAATATTCATGCATTACGATTTAATATTCATGCATCGCGGATTAATATTAATGCATCGAGAGTTAATATTAATGCATCGAGAGTCAATTCATGCACACTAGTTAATATTCATGCATCGAGAGTCAATTCATCCATCGAGAGTCGATTAATGCATCGCGAGTTAATTCATGCATCACTAGTTAATATTTATGCATTGCGAGTTAATATTCATGCATCGCGGATTAATATTCATGCATCGCAAGTTAATTTTTTTATGCATCGCGAGAAGACTAACTTCCTCGCAAAAGTTTACATATCGCAAGAAGATTTCATACCTTGTGGAATTCATGCATCGCGAGAAGATTTCATCCCTCGCAAAATTTTATGCATCGCGAGAAGATTCAATTCCTCGCAAAAGTTTGCATATCGCAAGAAGATTTCATACCTTGCGGAATTCATGCATCGCGAGAAGATTTCATCCCTCGCAGAATTTTATGCATCGCGAGAAGATTCAATTCCTCGCAAAAGTTTGCATATCGCAAGAAGATTTCATACCTTGCGGAATTCATGCATCGCGAGAAGATTTCATCCCTCGCAGAATTTTATGCATCGCGAGAAGATTCAATTCCTCGCAAAAGTTTGCATATCGCAAGAAGATTTCATACCTTGCGGAATTCATGCATCGCGAGAAGATTTCATCCCTCGCAGAATTTTATGCATCGCGAGAAGATTCAATTCCTCGCAAAAGTTTGCATATCGCAAGAAGATTTCATACCTTGCGGAATTCATGCATCGCGAGAAGATTTCATCCCTCGCAGAATTTTATGCATCGCGAGAAGATTCAATTCCTCGCAAAAGTTTGCATATCGCAAGAAGATTTCATACCTTGCGGAATTCATGCATCGCGAGAAGATTTCATCCCTCGCAGAATTTTATGCATCGCGAGAAGATTCAATTCCTCGCAAAAGTTTGCATATCGCAAGAAGATTTCATACCTTGCGGAATTCATGCATCGCGAGAAGATTTCATCCCTCGCAGAATTTTATGCATCGCGAGAAGATTCAATTCCTCGCAAAAGTTTGCATATCGCAAGAAGATTTCATACCTTGCGGAATTCATGCATCGCGAGAAGATTTCATCCCTCGCAGAATTTTATGCATCGCGAGAAGATTCAATTCCTCGCAAAAGTTTGCATATCGCAAGAAGATTTCATACCTTGCGGAATTCATGCATCGCGAGAAGATTTCATCCCTCGCAGAATTTTATGCATCGCGAGAAGATTCAATTCCTCGCAAAAGTTTGCATATCGCAAGAAGATTTCATACCTTGCGGAATTCATGCATCGCGAGAAGATTTCATCCCTCGCAGAATTTTATGCATCGCGAGAAGATTCAATTCCTCGCAAAAGTTTGCATATCGCAAGAAGATTTCATACCTTGCGGAATTCATGCATCGCGAGAAGATTTCATCCCTCGCAGAATTTTATGCATCGCGAGAAGATTCAATTCCTCGCAAAAGTTTGCATATCGCAAGAAGATTTCATACCTTGCGGAATTCATGCATCGCGAGAAGATTTCATCCCTCGCAGAATTTTATGCATCGCGAGAAGATTCAATTCCTCGCAAAAGTTTGCATATCGCAAGAAGATTTCATACCTTGCGGAATTCATGCATCGCGAGAAGATTTCATCCCTCGCAGAATTTTATGCATCGCGAGAAGATTCAATTCCTCGCAAAAGTTTGCATATCGCAAGAAGATTTCATACCTTGCGGAATTCATGCATCGCGAGAAGATTTCATCCCTCGCAGAATTTTATGCATCGCGAGAAGATTCAATTCCTCGCAAAAGTTTGCATATCGCAAGAAGATTTCATACCTTGCGGAATTCATGCATCGCGAGAAGATTTCATCCCTCGCAGAATTTTATGCATCGCGAGAAGATTCAATTCCTCGCAAAAGTTTGCATATCGCAAGAAGATTTCATACCTTGCGGAATTCATGCATCGCGAGAAGATTTCATCCCTCGCAGAATTTTATGCATCGCGAGAAGATTCAATTCCTCGCAAAAGTTTGCATATCGCAAGAAGATTTCATACCTTGCGGAATTCATGCATCGCGAGAAGATTTCATCCCTCGCAGAATTTTATGCATCGCGAGAAGATTCAATTCCTCGCAAAAGTTTGCATATCGCAAGAAGATTTCATACCTTGCGGAATTCATGCATCGCGAGAAGATTTCATCCCTCGCAGAATTTTATGCATCGCGAGAAGATTCAATTCCTCGCAAAAGTTTGCATATCGCAAGAAGATTTCATACCTTGCGGAATTCATGCATCGCGAGAAGATTTCATCCCTCGCAGAATTTTATGCATCGCGAGAAGATTCAATTCCTCGCAAAAGTTTGCATATCGCAAGAAGATTTCATACCTTGTGGAATTCATGCATCGCGAGAAGATTTCATCCCTCGCAAATTTTTATGCATCGCGAGAAGATTCAATTCCACACAGAAGTTTAATATCGCAAGAAGATTTCATACCTTGCGGAATTCATGCATCGCGAGAAGATTTCATCCCTCACAAAATTTTATGCATCGCGAGAAGATTCAATTCCTCGCAAAAGTTTACATATCGCAAGAAGATTTCATACCTTGCGGAATTCATGCATCGCGAGAAGATTTCATCCCTCGCAGAATTTTATGCATCGCGAGAAGATTCAATTCCTCGCAAAAGTTTACATATCGCAAGAAGATTTCATACCTTGCGGAATTCATGCATCGCGAGAAGATTTCATCCCTCGCAGAATTTTATGCATCGCGAGAAGATTCAATTCCTCGCAAAAGTTTACATATCGCAAGAAGATTTCATACCTTGCGGAATTCATGCATCGCGAGAAGATTTCATCCCTCGCAGAATTTTATGCATCGCGAGAAGATTCAATTCCTCGCAAAAGTTTACATATCGCAAGAAGATTTCATACCTTGCGGAATTCATGCATCGCGAGAAGATTTCATCCCTCGCAGAATTTTATGCATCGCGAGAAGATTCAATTCCTCGCAAAAGTTTACATATCGCAAGAAGATTTCATACCTTGCGGAATTCATGCATCGCGAGAAGATTTCATCCCTCGCAGAATTTTATGCATCGCGAGAAGATTCAATTCCTCGCAAAAGTTTACATATCGCAAGAAGATTTCATACCTTGCGGAATTCATGCATCGCGAGAAGATTTCATCCCTCGCAGAATTTTATGCATCGCGAGAAGATTCAATTCCTCGCAAAAGTTTACATATCGCAAGAAGATTTCATACCTTGCGGAATTCATGCATCGCGAGAAGATTTCATCCCTCGCAGAATTTTATGCATCGCGAGAAGATTCAATTCCTCGCAAAAGTTTACATATCGCAAGAAGATTTCATACCTTGCGGAATTCATGCATCGCGAGAAGATTTCATCCCTCGCAGAATTTTATGCATCGCGAGAAGATTCAATTCCTCGCAAAAGTTTACATATCGCAAGAAGATTTCATACCTTGCGGAATTCATGCATCGCGAGAAGATTTCATCCCTCGCAGAATTTTATGCATCGCGAGAAGATTCAATTCCTCGCAAAAGTTTACATATCGCAAGAAGATTTCATACCTTGCGGAATTCATGCATCGCGAGAAGATTTCATCCCTCGCAGAATTTTATGCATCGCGAGAAGATTCAATTCCTCGCAAAAGTTTACATATCGCAAGAAGATTTCATACCTTGCGGAATTCATGCATCGCGAGAAGATTTCATCCCTCGCAGAATTTTATGCATCGCGAGAAGATTCAATTCCTCGCAAAAGTTTACATATCGCAAGAAGATTTCATACCTTGCGGAATTCATGCATCGCGAGAAGATTTCATCCCTCGCAGAATTTTATGCATCGCGAGAAGATTCAATTCCTCGCAAAAGTTTACATATCGCAAGAAGATTTCATACCTTGCGGAATTCATGCATCGCGAGAAGATTTCATCCCTCGCAGAATTTTATGCATCGCGAGAAGATTCAATTCCTCGCAAAAGTTTACATATCGCAAGAAGATTTCATACCTTGCGGAATTCATGCATCGCGAGAAGATTTCATCCCTCGCAGAATTTTATGCATCGCGAGAAGATTCAATTCCTCGCAAAAGTTTACATATCGCAAGAAGATTTCATACCTTGCGGAATTCATGCATCGCGAGAAGATTTCATCCCTCGCAGAATTTTATGCATCGCGAGAAGATTCAATTCCTCGCAAAAGTTTACATATCGCAAGAAGATTTCATACCTTGCGGAATTCATGCATCGCGAGAAGATTTCATCCCTCGCAGAATTTTATGCATCGCGAGAAGATTCAATTCCTCGCAAAAGTTTACATATCGCAAGAAGATTTCATACCTTGCGGAATTCATGCATCGCGAGAAGATTTCATCCCTCGCAGAATTTTATGCATCGCGAGAAGATTCAATTCCTCGCAAAAGTTTACATATCGCAAGAAGATTTCATACCTTGCGGAATTCATGCATCGCGAGAAGATTTCATCCCTCACAAAATTTTATGCATCGCGAGAAGATTCAATTCCTCGCAAAAGTTTACATATCGCAAGAAGATTTCATACCTTGCGGAATTCATGCATCTTGAGAAGATTTCATCCCTCACAAAATTTTATGCATCGCGAGAAGATTCAATTCCTCGCAAAAGTATACATATCGCAAGAAGATTTCATACCTTGCGGAATTCATGCAACGCGAGAAGATTTCATCCCTCGCAAAATTTTATGCATCGCGAGAAGATTCAATTCCTCGCAAAAGTTTACATATCGCAAGAAGATTTCATACCTTGCGGAATTTATGCATCGCGAGAAGATTTGATCCCTTGCAAAATTTTATGCATTGCGGGAAGATCCCATCCCTCGCAAAATTTTATACATCGCGAGAAGATTCTATCCCTCGCAAAATTTGCGCATCGCAGAAAGATATTCATGCCCCGCAAGCAATCATGCACTGCGAGAAAAGGAATCGTGCATCTCAAAGGAGATATTTATCCCTAAGCGTCAACTGACGTTATATGCCGAGGAGAGAAATTGAGTGTCGACACGGTGGAAGACACTGTCTCCCATTTAAATTGCATTTTTAAGCTGACAAGTTTTATCTCAGTCTTTGTCAAGATTATTCGAAAGGATGAATTTCTTCGGAAAAAAAAATCAAAGAAAAAAAAAAGAAGGTGCAAACTACTTCAACAAGTATGCAACGCATCATGGAACCTTTTGGAGACAGGTCTGGGATTAATTTCCACCACTTGCAACCGCACTTCTCTAAAAAAGTCATGTGTTCGGTCAAAATTGGGTTTGTCAATTTTCGTTGTCCACGATTTCTTTCATCAATCATACACAACGAAAGGGACAACTGTTGACACCCAATTTTGGCCTAACATTTTAAAAATTCGTGATTTTGAAGCTTTATTTATTCAATAGCAAATTTTGGTCTGATGATTTTAAAATTCATACATTTTGAGTCAAATACAAAAAAAAAATCTCCCTTTCCCACATTGTCTCTCAAACAATTTTCAATTTTGCAATAGTCCCACATCGGTATTTCATCCTTTTTGAGGATTTTTGTGTTTCTATATAAACCCACTTCATTCACTATTTTTAGGAGAGAATTTGGGAGGGGAAGACAAAAGAATACTCATAAAATTTTGAGAATTCTTGTTTCCCATAGTTCAAAAATTTGAAAGTGTTTTTTGTGGTTTTCCGAGTTGAGGAGGTGGAGTCGTCTCCTTCAAACTCGTTGTTCCGGTTCGCTGCCCAGAACCAGGTAAATTTATTTTCTTAGCCTTGTTTTATTTAATTCCCAGCTCTTTTATATTTTCTGTTTATTATATGTAGCTTGTTTTGTTCTTTGGTTTAATGTAGTTCTAAAACTCAATTAATATTTGTGTTTATTGTAGTTTTAATATTAGCATTATTTTACGGTTTGATGTTTATTTATTTATTATTATTATTATTTTAAAATTATTAGTCAACTATTTGCAATCTTAACTTTTCAGGGTTTTGTTATTATTCTATTTTAATGTTATTTTTAATTTTTATATATTACGTTATTTTTGTTTCCATTTCTAAGTATGTTGTTTAGTTTGATTGTTGTTTTCCATATTCTCTTGGGATAAGTTTGTTATGTTTTGTTGATGTTCAAGTTAAATATATTTGTTAAAATGGCCAATGAAAAAATTCTCCGTCGGTTTTGAAGGCCTCCCCATTTTAAAAAGACGGAAATCTAATTTAAGATTATATATAATTTTAGTGGTTGGAATTGGCCGATGAAGAAATTACCGTCGATTTCCAAGGCCTCCCATGTTAATAAGACGGATTTTTATTTTTAGTTATTATTTGAGTTATTTATTTTTATTTATATTATTTTGTCTCTAACTCTTTTACTAAGTGTCTTTACATGTACCTGGAGGTGCTTCTCCTTGAAATTATTCGAAAAAGTTTGAATTATATTTCATTCATTATTTTGTGAATATTGACGTTAGGCAAACTTTAGGCCGATAATTATTGCTTTATTGTGTATATTGTGTGTTTATTATATGTGTTTATTTTATTCTACCTCAATTTGAAAAAAAAATGAATTCAGTCGGGAACCACAATTGTGGATTCCGAAGGGTGCCTAACCCCTTTCCTTCGGAATAACTTGAACCCCTTACCTAGAATCAATTGGTTTCGTAGACTTTTCTTTAATAATTGGTTTCCTAGTTTTTCCTAAAATTAGGTGGCGACTTTTCTTTTTAAAAATCGTTTATTTTTCAAACTGTGTTAAAATTGAATCAATTAATTATTTTAGAGTTGCCGTGATGTTTCTCCCTATTTCGATAGAGTAGGGATGTAAACAGTTATTACTCCACATATACTAAGTATGAGATCTTATGCCCATACAGAAGCAAAATATGCTACAAAGGACTTTCTAACAAAACATTCCAAGTTACCCCTTTAGGGACTAATGCAAAGTCAAGTAAGTAATATCAACCAACTAATCATGCTGACTATTTTAACAAGTAATACTTATACAAACATACTTGAAACTATGATTTACTACAACACAAACTTCAAGGAATAACATCACAAGAATGAATAAGAGTTAAAAATATCATAATAAGCAAGACAACTACTCATGATTCCTTATAAAGTCAACAAGAGCAATGATCAAGTAAAGCTCCACAACCATGCCCAAACAAGTAAACTCAACACGAAAACATAACCAATTGCATCTCTATAACACGGTTCAACTCTAGATCACAACTTGAGGAACGATACATAGGCTAATTTGAACTTTACAATTCATAACGAAACCATATCTCAATAAACAGCATTATACGCCAATAGTTCATCTTAATTCGATCATAATAACACCATAGGATAGTAATGTAATCAACAATAAACTCAATTGAATGATCACAATACAATATAGGTCAAGATCACTACCTAGGGTTTGGGATGGAGGATCATATTCTTCAATTTAGACCAAATCATCAACAATTACCCTAAACAAGTTTAATTACATGTTAATATACTCAATATAACCCTATGAAATCATTAACAACTCAATCCATAACTTTAATATCGTAATTGAATGAAACCCATAACAAAACTCAATTTTTGAAATCTATTTTGAAGGAACCCTTTGAGCAAAGAGTCTCAATGGTGAATAGAACCCATACCTTAATGTTTGGAAGCAATTTGACGGTGTATTTGTCCCTTTAAAGCCCCCAATCCCTAATACTTGCTAGTCTTCAATGGTGAGTTCATGTGGAGAGACAAATAAGAGAGAAGGAATAGAGTTTATTTATGAGTTGTCTTTAGGTTAATGATGGTTGAGGGTATTTATATTGGGACTTAATAAACTTAATTAGTATCCCTTTATTACCCAACTAACCCCTAAACCATCTTATTAACTAAATAAATTTAATTAAAAACGTGCAGCAACTTAGGACCCTCACAGACGAGACCCCGCTTACGGGCCGTCTATGAGTCGACAGACATCCCCCTTCCGTCCTGCACTACGTCGTCTTTGTCAGAGAATGTGCAGGCGAGGGGATTCCTCCTATTAACTATGTGTGGGATTACGGTGGCATTGACGCCCCGTCGATCCACACATGGACTGTCGCTTTCACCTCTACATTTCGTTGATGAAGTTATACGCTATGCGGGTGAATGGGCCTTCTCCACAAACTTAACTGTGGGAATACAGTTGCATCTACGCCCCGTCAATCCAGACATGGGACGTCTTCAGTCCCATCGATGCACACTGCAAGGAAGTGTTGCATCAAACTACAAGGGTCCTCTTCCAGGGCCCTTGGTTGGTCCTTGGGGAGTCGTACCCGGATTTTTAAACCATGAACTAACTAAAAAAACTATTAGCTACCTTTCCACCAATTTTCGTACACTTCTGAATCCTAACAGTTAGTAAAATAGGCTAAGGCATACTAACATCCATTTGAACCAACTTCCCGAACGTCATGGATGTTTTTGGACGTTTTTGGTTCTTAAACCTCTTGAATGACCTATATTTAATAAAAATGGACTGAGGATCAATACTTACACCTTATGAAACCTATGTTAGGATTTACAAAATGGTCTTAAATTATCAAGGTGTTATAGAGGAGTTGCAAGAGCAACCAATGGACCCCATCGATGGGGTGTGGTCTCACCCATGTACCATCGATGCTAGGTTGTCGATGGTGCTGTGAAATCTAATAGTTTTCTCTTAAGGCTTTGGGTTTTCGGAAAATTTACCCCAAGTCTTATAAAATAGGAGGACGGTTATTTTTGTGTGTTTAAGTGTATTTTAAGAGTATATAAGTCCTAAAACTCTCATTGAAACTCTTGAATATAAAGCAAAACACATTACATTCCAATGTTTCTTCGAAAATCTCCATAAGAGCTCAAGATGATGATAAAAGATCTTCAATTGAGTTTATTCTTCAATTATCATTGGATTATTCTAACAAGGTATGTGATTTATTTATCTAAGGCTTGCTATCACCTTAGAGATGATTTCAGAGATGACTTTCAAAGATTTCAAAAGCATGAAAAAGTCCAATTTCTATTCTATGTCTTGCGTTCTTGCATGTAAGGTTTTCTAACATTAAGACATGATATTATTGATTCACAATTGATGTTTTCCAGTGAAATTCTCCATGAACCCTTGACCTTCACAAATCTCTCAATTATACTAAAATATGAGTGATGTGATCATGCTTTATTATTAATGAAATCAAGTGTAGATTGTTATTGGCTTTGATTCATGTATAAATTTTGATTGATTTATTTATAGACTATTTCAATTTGATCAACTGAGTATTGTATATTCTTTTACCTATTGAATTTAAGATTATTGAATTGATATTGACATAATGCTTATGAATTCTACTGTAATTTTCTATGGGCTATTGCTTGATGTAATAATTATATTGAATTTATATATAGTTAGTTTTGGATTGATGAATCTATATTGAATTGTCCTAGTTTCAATGAGTATTATACTTTTTGCATTAAATTGATGTTCATGGCCATGGGTAAGGTCCTTATTGTATTGAATTGGACGATTTAGCATCGGATTGAAGTGTTGAAGATAGAGTGGTGCTATGCTGCGTAATTCCCTTTATTTTATGTTAATTAGACTTTAATTATGTTTTGATTTGTATGTTCCACTTATGGTGGAGGAGCTATGTTAATTTATGTGGCTTTGTCGGCGTTACTTTATGCAATATGATGATCATGGCCTTGTCGGCGCTACTTGAAGTATTATGACGAGTTGTGTAGTTGATTTATTTGAAGTATGAGCATATTTATCTATATGTAAAGTAAGGTGAAACTATCATATAGACTATGGCTCGGTGCTTATATGTGTAGTCTTACATGTTGATGCATGATTGGCCCTCCTTGACTATACGAGCCTATGATTGTTATATTTATGATTATATGGTAATGTATAGGATGATTTAAAGATGATAATGTTTATTCCTATGTTCTTTTAGAATGACATGTAATATGTGGTAAAGTGGTGTATGTTATGTCCTGTCTTAGTTGACTTCTGTCCCTTACTTGATGCATATATTAATGTGAATATGAGATGTCTTGACTTAGGATGCTAAAGCCTCTTAGTCTTGTATGTATGAATGACATGTGAACTTGAAGAATATTAAGAGTGTCTTTATGTGGCACCTTGAACCTAGTGATAAGGTTATGAATATTGAAGGCGAATGTCATAATGTCAAGTAAAGGAATGATAGACTTAAGGTTGATTAGCTGGAATGAAATCATGTAAATCTGTAGGAAAGCATTACGAACTTCTTGTCGCCATTTTAAGGTATCCCTAGTGGACCTCTTTAGTACAGTAAATGTGATTGGGCTATAAACTTTATGTAGAATCCCTTTATATAAACCTTTATTTTAAATTACTCTATAAGAACAAAGTAGCACCGAGTGAGTATGGTAAGGGAAGTAGTTCTAGTTAAAGAATCAGACTAGAATACAAAGCACGCCCTTCATATTCCTTAACCATGTGACAATATTGGATCCGTCCAAGTTGTACCATTGGCAAGTAGAACACCCTCATCGGAATAGGATATAATTCCATATTCCATACTTATCTACCATGGTCTATGTCCGTTATTTCAAATTATCATCGTATGGGATGCCTACAAACATTAGAGATGTTTTATGAAGTTTAAGTGGTGGTATGAAATGCTATATAGACATTTCATAATACACTTTGAAGGTTTTAGTTTGAGTCCCTAGGTCTTCTCCAAAACCATTACTTCAATATCTTTATGTGATGATTGAGACTTAAATGATCTAATGAATGTAATGACTTAAGTTAACAAAGTATGTTAAATGAATAACTACTAATCTAATGTTAAATGAATAACTACAAATCTAGAGTAGTTAAGGGTTGTCTATTTAAGGTGTGAAGGGGGCATAGGAGTGGTAACTTCTTATCTTACCTAGATAAGTCTAAAAAATGACTATAGTTAAGGAAAATGGTTGATTATGTAGACATGATCCAAATATAGGTATTCTTAACTATTACTTAAGTAATCTTTAATATTTCAATCATGGTCATTATCTTCTTAATTAACTTAAGTAAGTCTTTTGATAGCCTTTAGTAGGAGAATGTCATATTATCTATGTGTTGATGTATTGAGTGAGAATTATTATATCATAGGTAGTCTATAGGATCTCCTAAGTGTGTGTGTAAGGGATTGTATGGGCACTAACTTCACAACTCACTCAAGTGAACCTCAGAATTACATTTGGTAGGAAGATCTCATGTTCATGTGGTTGATGTATTTGTATGTGTGTATATCTCATTATGGGTGGTCTTACGAATAATTTAGGTGTGACTAGACAAAGTGTATGCATGGTCTCACTTTGTCTTACCTAAGTAAGTCTTATGATAGCTCTTAGTGAGGGAAATATAGGCTAAAAGGTGTGTAACTTGAAGATAAGAAACTTCACTGTAACAATGAAGAAGTTTACTCTACAATGAACTAGTTCACTGTGATGTTTTCCTCCAAATGTATATAATTTCTTAAATGATTTTATGAGGTTCTAAGTTGTTAAATGTTGTTCTTATGATTATAATATGATATTTTAATCAAAATTCATTAAAAACATGTTATTTTCTAAATGTCTCTTTTTTATGGTTTTTGCATAGCTTCCATACTTAGTGCACTATTGTGCTAAGCTCTTCTTTTCCCTTTTTAACTAAAGTGTATGGAATTGGAAGTATTGATGTTCCATGGAGGATGGATAGGTTTCAAAGGGTTTAAGACGAAGTATTGGTGAGTCATCATCGATTCGAGGAAAATATCCACGTTTTCCTTTATGTCTTAGTCTTTATTTTATGTCTTGTATGGGCTTAGTCCTAAGTATTGTATACTCCAAACTTAAGATTTTTCAAGGAGATGTTATAAAGGTTTGATGTTTTAAATGAAAGTCTTCCTATTGTGTAATGATTATTGAAAGAGTTTTTTGTCTGTGAAGAATGTTTTAAATTCTTACGTATTTTAGTATATTTATTATGCAATGAATGATACGAGTGGCTTAGATGAGACTTTTTGAAGTCTCATTTTCCGTGTGGCAACACAAGAATTCTCTAACTTCTAGGGTGTACTTGCGCGTCGTTACAGTGCACATGTCCAATGTATAGGTAATATCCCACACCCTTACCTACACTAGTACAAATATTAATTCATCCTTTCTAAGATACCTTTTTCATACTTTCATGAAAATATTATACTTGTAGTCATACATTAGTTCTGTCATAATAATCACATAATGACACAAGGACTCTCTAACTTCTAGGGTGTACTTGCGGGTTGTTACCGTAAAATCTAAAAGAAAAACCCTACCGTAGGAAAGTGGGGATCCCTCACCCGATAGGGTATAATATCGGTATTCCATCTCATGGTCTTATGGTCTATGTAGTTTAAATGTATCTCCCCAGAAATAAATGTAGTGAAATAAATCTCCTAAAGACTGTCCTACTTAGGGTAGGTGATGGTATGGGACACTAAATATCTTGTGCATAAGTAGACACTTGAAAGGGGAGTCTTGGTGTGTCCTTATCCTTAATGAATTGTGTTGTTATGTAATGAAAATGAAGATATATGGCCTAATATCTAATGTTAAGAAAGCATGTTAACGTTATTTCTTGTATAATAAAGTTTATGAATTATGAATTTGGTGTACCTAACCTCATGGAATCCTCAAGGAGCACAAAGTTGGAGTAGTAGTATGGGATTCCATTCTCACATTGAACTTTCTATAACTTGCAAGTCCACTTTGGGAAGGACACCCATGTGAAGTTCCGAATGCAAGTATGTGTCTCTGATGTTCAGTTATAGGATTGTGTACTTGTTACACATGCAAAGTTAGACTATAATAGGTAGCCTTGAGGATCACTTAGGTGCCGCATTGAGGGAATTGTATGGGTGGTTCCTTCATGCCTACCTTTCTGAGTCTTATGATAACCTTGGTTAAGGAAACTTCTTGGGATATTAGTTTAATGTGAAATTCAGTGAGCTTTCTTTAACTCCTCTTGAATTCACTTAAACAACTCCTTATATATAAATCTTAATAATTCATTCCTATGTGCTATATGGTGACTTATACGTTATTTCAATTCTACAGTCATCAAAGTTCTACTTAATTTGCATGAACTTATTTCTACTAAAACATCCCTTTTTACATGTTTTTGCATATGACGTACAAAATATATTTTTTGTACCAACACCATACTTTTCTTTACTCTATAAATATAGGTTGGAGGAAAGTTGAAGTATTGAAGGAAAGCTTTGAAATCGACTCTCTCAAGACTAAGTATGGCCTCCTATATTCGAGGGCATACTCCTATTAGTGTAGTTTCTACTATTAAGTCTTATTATGTATTTTTATTCAATGTGAAAGGACATGTCCTTAAGATATTTAAGTTGTGTCTTTATGATGGCTTGTGACGACAAGACTACAATTTAATATTTATAAAAGATACTTCCTTATTATTATTAATTTCGTGAAAACTTTTAATTCCACACTAGTTTTCATGTCTTATGGTTTGAATGATAGAAGATGACTAGTGCAATACTTCGGAAAGGTCAAATACGCAATTGTCCAACATAAGGGTTTTCCTATCTTCTAATGGGTACTTTCGGGTCGTGAAACCTTCTAACATTTGGAAGGGACACTCATTCATAAATAGTTCAGTCAATACTAAACTAAATCTCATTTTTGAAATGTATTTAAGCCTTTATAAATCGCCATTGCTTAGTATAGGTCATGTAGGACTAACCCCAGAGAATTTCCTTTCATAACAATCCACATATTTCAGATCAACACATTATCATCATCATGTCATAGTAAGGCACATAAGTGATCCCTAATAAACCTAATATCATTACGCCATAATCATAATCTCACAATCCATATAATCAAGACCTTTCAATTACATTTATTATACCATGACCTATCTAATCTAATAAAAATTAATAGTTCATTTGACATCATCATCAAGTATAAATCATCATAATTGAAGTAAGGATGCAAGATCATAGGTCTTACCAATTCACCTTCACAAGACTTCATCCTTGGTCTTACCATAAACCAACAATAATTATCCAATAATTGACTTAATGACATCATATAATAATAATTAACACAACAACTAAGTCAATTGCATCAATAATAACAAATTCATCGTCAATTCATAAACTATGGTTAAGGAAATAGGGTCCATTCATGATCTCTTACATAGAACTAGCTCTAACATCAAGAACTACAATAATTCACCAATGATTCATCCGAATTCATTAATAATAATACAAAAAAAAATGAAGAACAGTTTAATTTGAAACATTAATTTTTGACTAAGAAGTAAACCCATGTTTTTCTCAACATTTAGAAATTAATTTTATAGTATTATTTGGGCAAAAGATTCCAAAAAGTGAAATATTTTAGACCTATGACCTTCGACCTTGGTCTTCAGTGGAATCTTCTTTGGGTAGAAGAGAAGTAGAGAGAAGGAAGAGAATTTTGAGTTTGCCAATTGAAGAATGTTAGGTTAGTTTAATGAGTGTTAGGCCTTCTATAGTTTCTTAAAACCTAATGCCACCCTAACTAGTTATCTGATTAAATGACTTTATTTAAAATTGGACCGCAAAAGACTAGACCAGACCTACGAGACCCCGACCTACGGTCCGTTGGTCAAACAAAGTCAGTCATGCCCTCTGTGTTGCACAACCGTTGATGATGTAATAGACCATATTTTTGGAAAATTTTTTAAAATGGGTATTCATCACCTACGGAGTCTATAAATGCCTCGGCGCCTAGACAACGACTCGTCGAGTGGTCTCATAGGTTGCAACTATCATTTGACGACTTTTGGTCATTTTGGAAGGGTACGCCTTAAAGACCCTTTGGTTGGTCATTGGGGAGTTGTACCCATACTTTAAACCATAAACATGTTATAATACATTTTTAACACATTCCTAAACAATTTCATTGAATTTTCGACTCTTTAAACTCCTTGAAACATGCAAAGGCAACTAACTTATTTTTCACAATACACCAAAGGTCATTGAAATTCCTTGATGTTTTGACTTCGAAACTTCTTATTGATTTGTCAACATTATTTTAGGTCTTAAAACTATTTTACCAACCTCAGTTCAACATGTGAGGCTCCACATTAGGTCTTGGACTCCCGGAGATTTACATCTAGTCCCATTCTGAATCACCTCAATTTTCTTTTGATCAATCTCTATACCTTCACTTGAAATAATATGACCATGAAACACCACCGATCTCAACCAAAAATCACACTAACTATACTTGGAGAATAGTTGGTTTTCCTCAACAACTTCCATTACTACCCTAAAATCATCCATATGTTCATCTTCACTCTTGGAGTATACCAATATATCATCAATAAAGACAATCACTAAGGAGTCAAGGTAATCACGGATAACCCTACTCATTAGATCCACGAAATTCGTCAGGGCATATGTTAAACCAAAGGACATTATTAGGAAATCATAGTGACCATACCTACTCTGGAAAGTCGTTTAAGGTATGTCCTCAACTCTCACCCTAAGATGATGATAACTCGAGCTCAATTCAATATAGAAAAGTAGCTTGGCCCTTGTAAGTGATAAAACTAATCATCGATTCTAGGAAGATGATATACGTTCTTTATGTTAACCTTATTTAGTTGGAGATATTCTATGCACATTCTAAAGGTCACATATTTTTTCTTTACGAATAACACAAGATTACCCCAAGGAGAAAAATTGGGTCATATGAAACCATTGTAAAGTAAGTCTTTGAGTTGAAGATTATGTTCTTCCAACTTAAAGCTTATGTTCTTCTAATTCGTTCGAAGCCATCTGCTAAGAATGGATTGAGATAGTTTTTGTATCCAACAAAACGTCTACACCGAAGTCTATTTCCCTTTATAGAAGAACTCCAAGCAAGACATCGGGAAAAACTTCTGGAAAATCCATCACTATGGGTACCGATTCTAATGGAGGAATTTAGAATTCAAGGTCCTTGACCACTTATGAGATCATTTTATATGCTTTTAGACATGAAATAATTGGACCTCTTCGGATTTAGTAACCACCTTTCCTCTCTAAGACTGGTGCATTAGGCAATTTGAACTTGACTAACCTTGTTTAACAATATATGGAATTAAAACAAGTATGCAACCAATCCATTCTAAAGAACTCCTAAAGACTCTTCTAGCCACACCGGAGTCACCCACCAGGGTTATAACAATAAAAGGTTCAAATAGGACATCGGGTAACACAACAAACTCTATAGCGACTAAATGAGTTATAGATGATAAGTAGCACCCGAATATAGTAAAGCAAAGACATCAATAGAGAACACTTTTAAAATACTGGTGATGACATGGGGAGACTCCTTTTTGATCACCTCTAGAGCCTAGAGCATAGAAGTGATTCTTTTTAGGACCATCAGGATTTGGAGTACTTACTTGTGCTTGAGCATTTTCTCTCCCTTAGGAATTAAGCATAGGAAAGTACCTCTTCGTTCATCCACTCTTTCTACAACCATAGCAATTTATCGTACAAAGTAGACACTTGCCTTCATGTTTCCTCGACATTTTGTAACACTCCGAATGTCAAAGACCTTATCTAGAGCGTTACATGATGGTCCAAGGTTAGTAACAATGTTATAAGGGCTAAAATAATATTTATAAACCATATGGAAACTTTTTGAGTCAAGACGTCGAGAAACATCCATCACGTCCATTAGATAGTATAATTGAACTAGTTAAACGTTCTTAGGATTCGTGAAGGTTTGGAGGTGTCTTATGAGGTTTGGAATTGCTAAAATGACTTTATATATGTAAAACCATGTATATAGAGTGAAGCGTCTAGGTCTAACAACCATATCATATCCTTAGGCATCGACGAAAGGACCCCAAACATAGCCAAGCTATCTTCCAAAGACATAGGCAGAATGTAAATGAAAAAAATGGGTCCGCGTTGTGGACTTTGTGTGTCTTTGGTTAAAACAAAGTCTATGTCGTGGGCACGTCGTGGACTCTACTATCTCAAAAATTGATTAAGAAAATCATTCGAGATCACCTCATGTCGTGAACTTGTTCCAATACAAGATTGACTTAATTAAAGAGTCAATTTAAGTGAGGGGTGTTCTGGATATATCATGGGGGACTATGTATTGGTTTTCAATCAGATTTCCCTTACATTTACTCACCCAAAAAAAAAACCCTAAATCTCTTATCTCTCTCTACTTTCTCTCTCTATACATCCTCTATTTGAAGTTTGTGAGTCTTCACTCTTTTGTCCCGAGTTTATTTATGAATATATAGAGAAAGTTTGTGTCATATGGGATAGGTTTAAAACTGCCTATAGTCGAGAAAACTTTTATGCTGACAATAGGAGAAAATATCTTGACTTTGTAATATGTGATCATGCCTACATGAACATTTAACCCATGAAAGGAGGTGATGAGATTTGGTAAGAAGGGGAAGTTAAGTCCCTAGTATGTTAGTCGTAATGAAGTTTTTCAAAGGGTCGGAAAAAGTAGCCTTTGAATTGAAACTACCTATTGAACTAACTACGGTTTATCGGTTTTTTTATGTTTTCATACTCAAGAAATGCATAGGCTACACATTTTCTAATTGTATTGAAGATTCATACAAAGAGGTTCCATATCTAGTTAATATCCCAATCACATTCAGCCTACCAAAAAAAATCCACTACGGCTACCTTACAATTGCGACATAGATAGCTCATTATGACTTTCCTAAGGATGATATAATGTCGTTCCAGCCAATCAACACTAAGTCCACCATTCCTTTAAATGAAGGATACCATTACGTCTCTCGACTTCAGCTTTCATAACCTTACCACTAGCTTTAAGAATCAACGTACATGACCTTCCTAATATTATTTAGGGTCTCACATACCATTAATTCATACATGACAAGGGTGCGCTAAGTCTACCTAGGCAAGACATCTCGTATTCACAAATCATTCATGCATGTATCAGGAAAAAAACACAAGTCTACCAAACCAAGACACAATATTCTTTACTTCCTTTCATACCGAATATCATTCTTTGAATCACTTAGGAATGACACTTATCGTCTTTATGTCTTACTATAAACTACTATAACATCATCAATATAACTATCATAGACTTATATAGTCAATTAGGAACAATCATGCATCAACATCTAAGACCATACAAATAATCTCATAGTCATAGTCTAAAATGATCTCCTTACATACATAAAAAGGATAAATACTTCAACATTACTTGACTCGTAGATAGATATGCTCATACTTCAAATAAATAAATTACTCAAATCATCATAATATTTCAAGTAGTTTCAAACAAGGCCACATCAATTCCAAGTAAAGCACATAGCACCACCACGATAAGTGGAACATACCAAGAACAACATAATAGAAGTCTAATTAACATAAAATAAATATAATTAGGGAAGCGTACCACCAATCATTCTTTCAACTTTAATCCTTGTCTAAATCATCAAACTCAATTCCATAAGTCCGTTACCCATGACCATAACCAATAATTCAATACATAAACTATGATTTTAAATGAAAATAGGTAAATTATATATATATATTCATTAATATTATTCAACCTAGATATCAATTCAATAAAATTATTACATCAATTAATAGCCCATTATAAACTACACTAGAACTCATAAGCATTAACTCCAGACCACCTAACCCATAATGTTGTAAAAACCTAGGGTTCATAAATTATATGTTTTCATATGTTAGTTGAGTTAAAATCATATAATTAATGACAATTTAATAAATGTAGAATGCTTTAAACCTTTAACGCAAGAACCTTTGGATAGATAATTAAATTGGACAATTCATCATTGAAAACATTAGAAAACTTCTTTAAGTTTTGGATCCTTGAAGAATAGAGTTTGAAGGATCAAAAACCATACATCAATGAATCTAATACACTAATTTATTGAAAAATCACCACTTAAACCTCTAATTCAAGTCCTTCCTTGAGTTTTGTCTCTAATGGAGTTTAGAGAATTTCTAAGTGAATTGGGTTTTGTTTTTGAAGAATGAAATCTTCTAAGTGTTAAAGTCTTATAAAAATGTTTAAAATATCCAAAAGACCCCTATATAACCTCCCTTTATCTTATTTGGACGTGGGGTAAATTTACCAATTCACCCCTAACTTAACAGTGAATTGCACGCAAAAGAGAGTCCATCAACGGATGGCCAACAACAGATCGTCCCTCAACCAATGGACCGTGCTTTTTGTCCGTCATTTGGGACTGAGGCTGGTACTTTGTTGGCCTTCTCCAAAACCTATATGTCAGACACCTATCGATAAGGCGTCAACTGACCCATGAGCCGTCCACTGCCTCCGACGTTTGGGGAAGTCTTAGACTATCTTTGATCAAGGAAAGGGTCCTTCCTCAAGGAATGTTTGTTGGTCATTGGTGACTTTCACCCCGATGTTTCAAACCCAAATATGATAATACACGAGTTTAGAATATCTCACATCAATTTCATAAAAAATGAACACTTAAAACGCGACGAAATATGCATTGACTAACTTGGACGTTCTTTGACGTTTGACGTGCAAACTTCACGAAAATTGACGAACTGTATATAAACACTATAATAAATCATTTAAGGACCTTATAACCTCATAAATCACACATAAACACATAAAACACATATGAGGCACATAGGTGACTTAGTCGTCGAACCTCTTGGCTGTCCCTTGATGTTTCGCTTTCAAATCACCTAAACTCTTGACATTGCCTCAATACAACATTTTAGACCACTTTAGGATCTTATACCATATTGTCAACCATTTTAGTCTCTATCTTCATTTATGTAATTTGAGGGGTGTTATAATCTCCCCCACTTGGACAACATTCATCCTCAAATGAAACTTTGCCACTCTCTAAACACTTCCTAGAATAGAGATTCAAGTAGCAAATTATAAAAATACCACATAACACCTTATACAATACAAATATCTGTAAGAAACATCAATTTCACAACATTAAGAGAATCACAACACAACAAAAAAGTAGAATAAATTCTACAACTCATCATAACATAAAACTCAAATCCTTCATTCCAAATAGAATAGAACTCATTTTATACTCAATATCATTCTCATATAAATAAGTTCTTATAACATTGCAACAATTTTAGACCAAAGAATGAAATAGTCAATTTTGCAAAATTTTTACAGTGAGCTGCCAGTGAGTGCATTACACTGAACATGATTCAAAAATCCAAAAATGCTACATTCAGGCAATTCATGGTGTAAACATGCTAATATGCAATTTAGAACCACATAAAGACATCTTACAAGATAATCATAACTTTTTAAAATGCAAAATGCATGGAATCAATGAAATTCAATTTCAACAAGACACCTAAACACAATGCACATACAACATACCTCTATGATTTTGTACTCTCAAGCTTGAGTTGAATAGAAGAGATGAGATAATCAATCAAAAATCCTTTAATCAACATACTCCCCCACTAAGAATGAAATCATACCACTAAGGAAAAATACAAGAACTTACCATCGTCTTACTCATCCTCATCCGGCTTTTCTCGTCTAGTCCGTAGTGCATAGAAACACCTCTTATTTGGAGCATCATCCTTTGGAACATTATGAGAAACTTGCTTAGCCTCTCTTCCTCTAGGCGTAATGGTAGGACAATTTCTCACCTTGTGATCATCCTTACCACAACAAAAGTAACCATTAGTGCCGGCTAGATATTTCCCATAGTGCCTCTTTCCAAAAGTAGCACATGTAGGCTTTTCATTTTAAAAACCACCTCCTCTCTAAAATTTCACCTTAGCACTCCTAGGTTCTTCTTGATTTTGACACCTCTTCTTGAACCTAGGTTTATCTTTATCACTTTACCACTCCTTTTCAAGCTCCTAGTCATCCTCTTAAGTTTGGACTCTTCTATAGATTGAGCATACACCAGGAGTCTAGCGAAGGTCATATCATTATGTAGCATGGTCGTACGACATTCTTCCCTTACTAGATCGGTGACACCCGTCACAAACCTACTCATCACATCCCTAGGTTTAGGATGAAGGATGGAGCATATTTAGACAACTAGATAACTTGTAAAAGTATTTCTCAACACTTATATTGTCTTACTTGACATTTATAAACTACTCTACCTTAACCTCCCTCCTGTATAGTTGAAAGTACTTTCGAATGAAAGCTTCCTCAAAATCTTCTCACTCAATAGGACCCAACTCAACCAGCCTATTGCCTTTCCATTGTGTGTACCACACTTGAGCAACATCTTTAATTGATACGAAGCCAACTCTGCTTCTCCCTTGAAGTCACTACCATATCATGCAGTATATTCCTATAGCCTCTCGCCCATATATGTGTCACGACTCACACCGATTATCAAGACTCTACTAGAGGTGACTTGATGAGACTTTTGACTCCGAAAACAACTTTCATAACCTATGCGCTGATACCAATATCATTGCATCCCCAAAACACACCCTAAAAGATACGGCATTCTCGTAATGGAATCGACATACTTGACCTCTCAGAGGTCTTGTACAAGCCCTTTCATATCGTTCATGACATATAAACATATGAAAAATAGTGTGGATTTAAATCTTTTCATAAACATTCGATATGTCTTTAAAAACTCTTTCATATAAAACTCATAGAAAAGACTAACTCTCATTTCATCAAATGTTAGACAAAAGAATACTTTGACACGGCCTATATAATACAAATATAGTACTATTAAGTCAAATATAATACTTCAATAAGAGACATAAAAGACATCTATGTCATCAAGTTAAATGAGGACATACTTCAACATCACTTGAATGATGCTATGATCCAAGTCTTGATTATCAAATGCTCATCAACTACCAACCTTTATAGAGATAGATAAAAGCATGGAATTAGTGAAAACACATGTACTAAGTATGACATAATGCATAAAATCATGAAAATTGACATTAGTTAGAAATATGCATCTTTTTAATTAAAACATCATATCATAATGATAAGAAAAAGTTTAATACCTTCGAAACACATAAAATAAAATTTAAGCAATTTAGTACATTTTTAACAACACTACAGTGAAACAATGTCACTACAATGACGCTGTTCACACTTACAGTTAAGGTCACAGTGAAGTTCACAACTTCTCCTTCGACACGTTCTAGTATCCAATCCTTTCACTAAAATCTATCCTAAGACTCACTTCAGTAAGACAAACAGATACCGCCCATACACCATCTCTAAGCACACCTAAATGATCCTTAAGACCACCTATATTGAGATATGCACACATACAATACATCATACATATGAACATGAGATCCTTCTACCAAAGGTGATTCTAAGTCTCTCTTGAGTGAGTTGTGAAGCAAACGCCCATACAATACCTTACACACACACTTAAGAGATCCTATAGACTACCTATGATAGAATAAATTTCACTGAATACATCAACACCTAAAAAATATGAAATTCTCCTTCCAAAGTCTATCAAAAGACATACTTAAGTAAATCAAGAAGATATCGTCCATGATTGACGTCTTCAAGTTTACCTAAATATTCCTTAAAACTACCTAAGGCTTAGATCATTTCCATATAATTAACCATCTTACCTAACTAGAGTTATTCTTAAGACTTATCTAGGTAAGATATGAAGTGACCATTTCTATGCCCCCTTCACACCTAACTATAAAACCATTAACATGTCTAGATAAGTACTTATTCATTTAACATGCTTTCTAAACATAAGTTATTACATTCATTAGTTTACTTAAGACTCACTCATATCATTAGGACATTCAAGTAATGGTCTTGGAGAAGACCTAGGGACGCTAGCTAACATATTCAAAGCCTATTGTGCAATGGCTAGATAACGTCCCATACCACCACCTAAACTTCATAGAAATTCTCTAATGCTAGTAGGTATCCCATATGATGAGAATAGGCAATAACAGACATAGACAAAGAGTGCTAGACATGGAAATCGGAGTTCTAACCTACTCCGATGATGGTGCTCTACATGCATAGCATAGAACTACGACACACCTCATGTAAGCACATGGTAAATGAATATGAAGTTTTTTAATGCACTCTAGTCTCATTCTCAAGTACAACTATATTGTACTCTAGTATCCTTCTAAATTAAAGCTACTTCCCATGAAATAATCACTCGGTGCTAGCCTTTGTTCTCATCGAGTTATTGAGATTAGAGGCTCATAAAACTGGGTTCCATATCTAGTTCATAACAAAATTATATTAACCCTACCAAAGAGGTCCACTAGGGCTACCTTACAATGGCGACATAGATAGCTCATTATGACTTTCCTAAGGATGATATGATGTCGTTCAAGCCAGTGTACCCTAAGTCCACCATTCCATTACATGAAACATACCACTATGGCTCTCCACTTCAATATTCATAGCCTTACCACTAGGTTTAGGGTTCAACATACATGATCTTCCTAATATCATTTAAGGTCTCACATATAATTCATTCATAAAGATAAGGGTGAACTAAGTGTACCTAGTAAAGACATGTCGTATTCAAAACAAAACACAATATTATTTACTTCCTTTCATATAGCATATCATTCTTTGAGTCACTCAAGAGTGACCCTTATCATCTTTATGTCATCCTATGCATTATGATAACATCATTAATATAACCATGATAGACTCATATACTTAATTAGGTACAATCATGCATCAAAATCTAAGACTACACATATAAACACATAGTCATAGTCTAACATTATATCCTAATGTTCACATTAAGGACACATACTTTCACATTTCTTCACATGTAGATAATTACACTCATAATTCACATAAATCAACTACACAAATCATCATAATACTTCAAGTAGTTGCTGACAAGGCCACATCAAATGCAAGTAAAGCATATAGAACCGCCACCATAAGTGGAGCATACCAATCACAACATAATTGAAGTCTAATTAGCATCAAATAAAGAGAATTAGGACAGTGTACACCCAATCCATTCTCTCCACTTCAATACATGTCTAAATAATCCAATTCAATACCATAACGCCCTTACCCATGGCCATAACCAATAATTCAATACATAAACTATGATATTCAATGAAACTAGGTCAATTCAATATATATTAATAAATCCAAGACAACCTATATATAAATTAAATACAATTATTACATCAATAAACATCCCATAGAAAACTACACTAGAATTCATAAAATTAAGTCCAATTCACTTAACCCAAAAATTACTCAAAAAATAGGGTTCATTAATTACATAGGTTCGTATGTTAATTGAGTAAAAATAATATAATTAACAATAATTGAATCATGATACAATGCTTTAAGACCTTTAATGCAAGAACTAATTGATATATCATGAAATTGGACAATTCATCTTTTAAATCTTTAGAAAACTTCTTTGAATTTGGGATCCTTGATGAATAGAGATTAAAGGATAAAAATGCATACCTCAATAAATCTAATACACAAATTTGACTAAGAACCACCTGTAAAACCTCCAATCCATGCCCTTCCTTATGTTTTGGCTCCAATGGAGTTCTAGAGGATTTCTAAGGAAATTTGGGTTTTGATTTTTAAGAATGAAATCTTCTAAGTGTTTAAGACTTATAAACATGTTTAAAATACACAAAAGACCCCTAAGTAAACTCCATTTCTCATATTTATACGTGGATTAAATATACAAATCAACCCATATATAGCAGTGAAGTGCACGCAGGAGACATTTATTCGACGGATGGCCACCAACGGACTGTCCCTCAACCAACAGACCATTATGTTGGTTCGTGGTTTGTTACTGTGGTTTCTCCATCGATGGACTTCTCCTAGGACTAAGTGTCAACCCAAGAAACCCATCTATGGGGCTTCGACTGGCCCACGAGCCTTCTAATGCATCAGTCTTTTGTGGCTGTCTTAAACAGTGTTGGCTTAAAGGAAGGGTCCTTCCTGAAGGACCGTTGGTTGGTTCTTCGGGACATTAACCTGCACGTTTCAAACCCAAATATGTTTTAAAATGCGTTTAGGACCGCTCACATCAATTTCATACTAAATGAACACGTAAAAATTTACGAAACATCCATAGACACACAAGGTAGTTTAAAGGCAAACCTTTCAAACGTCATGGATGTTCTTTGATGTTTGACCTCCAAACTTCACGAAACTTGATGAACTACCTATAAACACTATAATAAGTAAATTAAGGACCTTATAACCTCATGACTCATACATAAAACACATATGTGGCACATGCGACTCAATCGTCGAACATCTTGGTCGTCTTTTGACGTTTCATTTCCAATTCACCTAAAACTCTAGATAATGCCTGAATACCACATTTTAGACAACATTAGGACCTTATAAAATCATGAAAACCATGTTAATCTCTAGATTAACCTAAGTCATTTGAGGGGTGTTATATGAAGCATGTTCTCTCCTTAAATAATGGAATTCGATTATTTTGTATAATTCACATAATGTCATGTAATGTTGGGATTGGAACTATTTTTTGAAACAAATAATAAATGAACCCTTTCCCTTAACACTAATTGTGAATTGGTCTTGTGTATGACTCGGGTGGTTGGGATTGGTTATATTATTGAGTATTTCACTATACTTTTGGATGATTGTTATGAATGGGTGTAAGTTCTTGATGAAGATTCTTGGAAGCAATAGGTTAGGCTTCTAAAGTCATGATTGCTCTATTATGTTTATGATGACCTATAATTGATGTTATTATGCAATTGATGTATGTATGATGTTGCTACGCATATATGTTGGGTAATGAATATGTTAAATATGGGATCATAGTAAGGATATGATAATGTAAGGTTGATGATGTTATCTTGTATACCTCATACAATAGGACTATGTTTTATTAATCTCACAATTGAAGGGTTTTGATGAAAGGAAATTCTCATCTAAACCTAATGGCCTAATGATCATGTTTATGCAATGAGTTTAACACATATGTCCTAAGATAAGATTACTGACTTATGATAACTTAAAGGCAATTCAATAAGGTACTTTATCCTGGCATTGAGTGAACTAAATATGAGAGGTGTCCCTTCCCAAGTTGAAGGTAGGTTCACAATGACTTTCATGAGATAGAGGCTGTCATGTAATATGGAACTATAGATCTCTAATATATCTCCTAGTTCTTGAACTATGTTGCCTTCATATGAATACCATCTAATGGATCCACTTAGAATGTTGTGTTCATGTTTTTGTTCTTCCTTGGAAACTAGACCACCATCTTTAAGTGTGGAGTTTCATGACACACGATTCAATGTTAAGCTCACATGGCCTAATGTCATGAAACAGGATTCAATGTTGAGCTCACATGGTCTAATGTCGGTTAAGGAAATTGATCCCTCAAGTAAACTTAAAGACTAAAGTAAATGAACATTGAATAGGGTCATTTGACCGGTGTACTTAGTACAGGTACGGGTATGGTACTCTACCTAGATATTTGTAACAACCGTAAAAATTGATATACTAAGTGATGCTTAAAATGTCAAGAATGGCTATGATTAGACTAGGGTTCACACGGATTGATGCACATTAAACTAAACCTCGTAATCCTTTATATATCCAAGCTAACTAACTTTGGGAGTTATTTGAGCTTGTAAAGGTTTGGTCCAACCATGTAGGTCTATCGAATACGAAGATTTACTCGAAGGAGTCTTTACCGGACTTAAAAAGAGGAAATCTTAGGCTTGGAGGGTCTAGGGGTAAAATGGTCTTTTTCCAGGATAAGGGTAATATCGTAATTAACCTAATATATAATTAATTATTTAATAATAAGGTGGAGGGGCAATTTGGTGAGAGAGAATCGAAATTGAGCTCTTGGAGTGAAGTCTTGCTTCACCCAGGTTCGAACCTAGGTAGAAGCAATTAATTAATGTGATTTTTATTTATGCTATTGAATTAATATAAGTTATTAATAATTATTATCCAGTAGCTTATATAAAATAAAATAAAATCAGATTTTTAATAATTAAGTAAACCTTATTTGATTAAGTACTAAGACTAATATAACTCCTACTCTCTCACGTCTATCTCTCAACTCTCACTCTCAATCTACTTTATTATTAAAATTAAATGAAAATCTTGAAATAAACGAAATAGACGAAATAAATGAATCAGATACAATGAACGATCAAAAATCAGAAATAGTGATATAAGCGAAACATACACAGAAATCCTAGAACAAGTGAATAACCCGAAAAAATTAGAAATAAATACAGGAGATATAAATCAACCTAGCACATTAAGAGTTAAAACCCCAGATAATAGTCCTAGAAGTAGTCCCAAATGGACAGCACCAACTTATTATACAGATAATTATGAACGATCAGATAGAACAAATGCAATATGGAATAGTGGATTAAATAAAAAATGGACGCCTAGACCAATAACTGAAAAATATAACTTTTTAGATCTAGATTGTGTTATAGATATAAATAAAGCAATCTTACTATGGGTAGGAAATATATCTAAATAACTAATAGATAACAAAATAACAACAAATGAAACGCCAGGATATGCAGGATATATGAAAAGAACATTTGTTGGAACAACAAAATTATGGATAGGAAATTTACCCCCAGAAAGTTTGGAAACACTTAGGAGTGATAAGAAAATAGATGGGTCTCCATCAACAACAAATATAGACATACTAGATAAATATGAATTAGAAATACGAAATGAATTTGGTGGCATGACTACAGAAATAAAAGAACAAAATAGAGAAAAAATAATAAATAGACAACTTATGACAAAATTAGCTATATGTAAAATGTGCTATATAGAAGAATACACATGTGCATTTAAAGAATATTATTATAAAGAAAGATATGATATAAATGAGGCAAAAGAAATAAGACAATAATATTTTACAAAACTACCAGAACCATTTAGTACAAAAATAATTAAAGATTGGAACAATGAAGGATTAACAGATACTTTAGGAGCTAGAATAAAATTTCTACATCAGTGGTTTGTACAATTATGTGAAAACCAAAAATAAAAAATAAAAAATGGAGAAAGTACTTTCATCTTATGCTTTTCTCTTCCTTGTAATGGATTTTCACTATATAATAATTCTAGTTGTTCATTAATTATTTTAACTTTATCTATTGTAAATATGATAATTTCTAATTGTGTTATTTGATTTTTACTTATATTTTCCATTTCCTGGTTTATTTTTTCACTTCCTTTTATCCATTCTATAGGTTTAAGTTGCTTGTTATTTACTCTTTTTGCTCTTATTTTATTTCCGCATGGTGTAGTAAACCACCAATGTGTTTTTGTTATAATATGTGGGTAAAATCTTTCTAGAAATGGCATTCCTAATAACATATCTTTTGTTGTAAATTTAAAATTGTACATTTCTTCTATTGTTAGTATTTGTCATGACCCAAAACGAGCCCCGAGTGGCACCCACCCTTATCTTACTAGGTGAGCGAACCAACAATCTAAACCCCAACGTTTACCAGTATATAAATTTTGAATAGTGAATAAAATGCGGAAGATCAAAAACTCATTAACGAAATCAATTAAGTAAACTTCTAAAGTATAATACTTATCATCCCCAAAATCTGGAATTCATCACATCAAGAACATCTATCCTCAAATTACTAAGTCTAAGAGTATTTAAGAACTAAAATAAGTAGAAAGATGGTCCATGTCCGAACTTCAAAGACATCAAGACGTGAAGAAGAGAATCCAGCCCGAGCTAGGAATAATAGCTCACCCTGAAATCTGACGTGCTGAAGATTGGCTAGAGTTGAGGACGAGTCGAAGTCAATGGTGCACTTGCTGCACTCCACAAA
>NC_028648.1:27163392-27171542 GCF_001406875.1 Solanum pennellii | reverse complement strand
AACCACGAAATCCATTGCAATCCTTTCCCACTTCCATTAAGGAATGGGCATTCTCTGAAGTGTCCCTCCAGGACTCTGGTGTTCATACTTCGCCTGCTGACAATTCGGGCATTGGGCAACAAAATCGACAATGTCGCGCTTCATTCTACTCCACCAAAAATGTTGCTTTAGGTCGCGATACATTTTGGTTGCACCAGGATGTATAGAGTACCTTGAACTATGAGCCTCTGTAAGAATAGTGTGAATCAAATCATCAACACGGGGCACACATACCCTCCCCTTAATCCTCAAAATGCCTTCCTCATCAATTATTGCCTCTTTAGCCTCTCCTCGCAATACCATATCTCGAATTCGGCTCAACTTCTCATCAGCAAACTGCTTTCCCTTAATCTTGTCAAGAAAAGAGGATCTTGCCTCCTTTCTCTAGTACTTCCAGCCTCATAAAGTCATTAGCCAACGTCTGAACCTCTCTAGTCAATGGGCGTCTAGAAACCTGTAAGTGGGCTAAGCTACCCATGCCCCCTGCTTTTCTACTTAAAGCATCTGCCACAACATTAGCTTTTCCTGGGTTATACAATATAGTAACATCATAGTCCTTCAATAGTTCCATCCACCTCCTCTGCCTCAAATTCAAATCTTTCTGAGTAAAGACGTACTGTAAACTACGATGATCTGTATAAACTTCACACTTGACCCCATATAGATAATGTCTCCATTGCTTTAATGCAAATACTACTGCAGCCAACTCCAAATCATGGGTCGGATAGTTACGTTCATACACCTTTAATTGCCTCGAAGGATAAGCAATTACATTTCTCTCCTGCATTAGCACTGCACCCAAACCAGAATAAGATGCATCACAATAGACAATGAAATTCTTACCTTCCACTGGCAAGGTAAGAATTGGTGCAGTAGTCAACAAAGTCTTGAGTTTCTGAAAACTTTCTTCACATTCTTCCGACCATACAAAGGAAACGTTCTGCTTAGTCAAATTTGTTAGCTGCGAAGCAATAGAAGAAAATCCCTTGACAAATCGACGGTAGTAGCTAGCTAAACCAACAAACCTCCTTACCTCGGTAACATTAGTAGGTCTTACCCAACTCTTCACTGCTTCAATCTTAGAAGGATCCGGCATCACTCCATCCTTAGAAACCACATGCCCCAAGAAGGACACTGAATCTAGCCAAAACTCACACTTGGAGAATTTGGCATAAAGTCTTTTCTCCCTCAACAACTCCAATACAATTCTCAAATGCTCCTCATGTTCTTTCCTGCTCTTTGAGTATATCGGTATATCATCAATGAATACATTAACAAAGAGATCCAGATATGGCTTAATAATCCCGTTCATAAAACTCATGAAAGCAGCAGGGGCATTCGTAAGCCCAAAATACTTTACTAAGAATTCGTAATGCCCATACCTGGTTCGAAAAGCAGACTTTGGTACATCTGTTGCCCGTATTTTCAATTGATGATAACCGGATCTGAGTTTCANCAGATCAATTTTAGAGAAGACACAAGCACCTTGTAACTGATCGAACAAATAATCAATTCGAGGAATAGGATACTTGTTCTTAATAGTTACCTTATTCAGCTGCCTGTAGTCTATGCACATCCGAAGGCTTCCATCCTTCTTTTTCACAAATAAAACAGGAGCACCCCAAGGGGATGCACTAGGTCTAATAAAACATTTCCCTAACAACTCCTGAAGTTGGGCCTTTAACTCCCTTAACTCAGCTGGAGCCATTCTATAAGGGGGGATGGAAATGGGGCGAGTACCCGACTCCAGATCAATACAAAAATCAATATCCCTATCCGGTGGCATACCAGGAAGGTCTGCAGGAAACACATCCAGAAACTCACAGACTATCGAAACAGACTCAATCGAAGGTACTTTGGAAGTATCATCCCTGAGATGTGCCAAGAAGGCTAAACAACCTTTACTAACCATCCTCTTAGCGCGAAGAAAAGAGATAATACGGACTGGGGTGGAAATGTAGTCACCCTCCCACACTAGCGGATATGTCCCAGGCTTGGCCAATGTCACAGTTTTAGCATTACAATCTAAGATTGCAAAATTTGGGGAAAGCCAAGTCATACCCAGAATTACATCAAAATCAACCATTTCTAGGATAATCAAATCTACATAGGTATTGCTCCCTACAAAAGTCACAAGGCAAGACCTATACACCTTCTCAACTATCACAGACTCACCCACAGGAGTAGAGACACTAATAGGCATGTCAAGCAATTCGCAATGTAAATCAAGACCAGTAGCAAATGAGGAAGATACATATGAAAATGTGGATCCAGGATCAAATAATACAGAAGCCATGCAATCACAGACCAAAAGATTACCTGTGATAACAGCATCAGATGTCTCTGCTTCAGACCTCCCGGGGAAAGCATAACAATGGGCCCTATCACCTGTCTGTCCATTGCCCCTATCATGTTGCGCTGCAGCAGTTCCAGCTTGCCCGCCACCCCGACTGATTGGGTGACCACCATTACCTTGGCCACCACGTCCTCCAGAATGGCGGCCTCTCCCATGACCACCTCTACCTCTAACCATTGGGGGTCTGTAACTCTGTTTTGGACAATACCTCCTAATATGTCCAGTCTCCCCACATCCATAACAATTCCTGGAGTCAAGCATAGGTCTTTGTGAAAGTGACGAAGTTTGAGGATAACCTCCAAACTCAGAAAAGGGCTGACTGGGCTGCGATGGACCCCCAGCTAAAGCCTGCAGGGCAGACTGAATAGGGCGGTTTTGGTAACCTCCTGAACTCTGCCCTCTGGAGTAAGAACCTCTAAACTCACCTCCCTTACGGAACTTCTTAGATGTAGACGCCATGGTGAAGTCGTCTGGCTTCACCCCCTCCACTTCTATCACAAAATCAACCACTTCCTGAAAGGATTTTGCTGCAGCAGCTACCTGTAAGGCTGGAATCCGCAAATCTGACCTCAATCCCTTCACAAAACGGCGAATCCGCTCTTGTGGACTGAAACAAAGCTGAGTGGCATACCTAGATAGTGCACGAAATTTAGCCTCATAAGCAGCAACAGACATCCTTCCTTGCTCTAGGCTCAGGAATTCATCTCTCCTCCTATCCCTCAAAGTTCGGGGTATATACTTCTCCATGAATAAGCTAGAGAATGATGCCCAATTCATAGGTGGTGCCTGTGCTGGTTGACACTCAACATGCGACCGCCACCACCTTTTGGCATCCCCCTGAAACTGGTAGGTCACAAACTCTACCCCGAATCGTTCTACTATGTCCATTTTATGCAGCAACTCATGACAATCAACCAGAAAATCATAGGCATCTTCAGATTCGGCACCCTTGAATACTGGAGGTTTTAACTTTAAGAATTTAGTGAAAAGTTCATGCTGATCACTTGTCATTATGGACCCTGTAGTCAATCGAGGAAACGTGCCTACTTCCAATGAGGCATCCATGCGGGGAGCCACAGCAGCTGCATGTTGTACTCCCTGAACCTGAGGTGCTGGTGCAGAAAACACTGGAGGTGTCTGGCCCTGATCAGATAACCCGCTAAGATAGGTAAGAACCTGGTTAATCATCTCTGGGGTAGGCTGGGGTGGTAATTCCTCATCTTGAACCTGCTCATTTTCCCCTTCTTCACCCTCTCTCACTACCTCATCAGTCGGTGGAGGAGTCACTGCCCTATTACTAGCTGGACCAGGTGTTTGTCCTCTACCTCTAGAGGGCGTCCTCCTGCGACCTCTACCACGGCCTCTTGCCACTGCTCCTCCTCGAGTTACAGCCCCAATGGTTTGCTCAGACGCACCCTGTCTTGCCGGTGTTGGTGTTGGCACAGTTGTTGCTCTAGTTCTAACCATCTGCGAAATAGAGTGAGGATGTCAGATACCAATTTGTATCACCTAGATACCAATTGGATCCAAGTAATAGCACGAAAGAAAGAAAGAATGGAGTTTTCCTAAAGTCCTATAGCCTCTCGAAGAAAAGTAAAGGCGTCCCCATACCGTTCCTCAAGACTCTACTAGACTTGTTCTTGTGTGATGAGACCAACGAACCTAACGCTCTGATACCAAGTTTGTCACGACCCAAAACGAGTCGTGAGTGGCACCCACACTTAACCTACTAGGTGAGCGAACCAACAAATCTAAACCCCAACATTTACCAATAGTTCAACTATGAATAACAAAAATAATGCGGAAGATCCAAAACTTATTAATGTAACCAATTAAATAAGCTTCTAAAGTTTAACACTTATTATCCCCAAAATCTGGAAGTCATCACATCAAGAACATCTATCCTCAAATTACTAAGTCTAAGAGTATTAAGGAACTAAAATAAGTAGAAAGATGGTCCATGTCCGAACTTCAAAGACATCAAGACGTGAAGAAGAGAATCCAGCCCGAGCTAGGAATAATAGCTCACCCTGAAATCTGACGTGCTGAAGACTGGCTAGAGTTGAGGACGAGTCGAAGTCAATGGTGCACTTGCTGCACTCCACAAAACAACAAGAAGGAAATAAAAGTAGGGGTCAGTACAAGGAACACGTACTGAGTAGGTATCATCGGCCAACTCAAAATAGAAAGCAATATATACTGAATAATAATATAAAATCAACCACAATACTTAACAGGTGACAATCAACAAGTACAAGAACCATTGGCAACAACACCACGCACACCTATGAGGACTCAAGCCTCCACACAATACTCATTTGGGAAATGGGTTCGTCGAAATTGGGTATATTAACATAATTTAAGATTACTTCTCTTTATTCTTATCGTGTCGGAACGTGACACTCCGATCCCCTAATGCTACGTGTCGGAACGTGACCCTCCGATCAATTATTCCTACCGTGTCGAAACATGACACTCCGATCCATTATTCCTACCGTGTCGGAACGTGACACTCCGATCCCCTAATGCTACGTGTCGGAACGTGACACTCCGATCCATTTATCTTATTATTTCGGTTCATCAAGCTTTCTCTATGTCAAGTGTCATCTTAATAGAGAGGATTTAACATTGAAGATTCAACAGTCTCCTCATTATAACCACCACAATTATACGATCACAACATACAAACACACAATCAAGTATATAGAAGACTTTACAATACCACCCAATACATATCAATCACTATTTAGAGTTTATCTATCACATAGAAATAAACCATAACCTACCTCCACCGAAGAATCGTGATCGAGCAAGCTACCTCCCCAATGCCTTTTGCTTTCCTCTTCGTTCTCTCTTTCTCGCTCGTTCTCCCTCTCTGCTTCTTTTTATTTTTTTTCTCCAGATTCTTTTTCTTTTACCCTACTTATCATATAATTCATTATGATAAAAGTAACCCATTATTTATTTTTAAGTTATCTCCTTTAACCCCCAAGTAAATAAATTATTAAACTTACCCCACTAATTTCATAAAGTTTGTCATGAATAGTCCAAAACACCCCGTTGAAACCTTTAGCAGAAATCCGACCCAGTAGGGGTTACGCAACCTGTGACGGCCCGTCGTGTCTATGATGGTCCGTCCTGCAGGTCCGTCACAAAGTTCAGAGAGTTAAATTCAGTAAAGGGGTTTGTGACGGTCCGTCGTATCTACGACGGTCCGTGCTGCAGTTCCGTCGTGAAGTTCAGAGAGTCGATCTCAGTACCCAGATTTCAGAGTTGAAGTGTTTTGGAACGAAGACGCTCGACGGTCCGTCGTGACCATGACGGTCCGTCGCCTGATCCGTCGACCCAGTCAGTTATTTTCAAAATAATTTTACTGCTCGAACCTACTAAACAGGTTGTTACAATAGATACCAATTTACCCATCGTTCGTCCCCGAACGATCACAGGGAGGAAAGCAAGGGCGAGAAAGAGTACCTGAATCTGTAAAAAGATGTGGATATCTTTCTTGCATATCCGCCTCATTCTCCCAATTAGACTCTTGCGGACTTCTCTATCTAGAAGAGCAACCGGCTCCTCCTCATAAGACGAATTCTCGTCGAGAAGAACTGAATCCCAACGAATAATGTAGTTTCCATCCCCATGGTACTTTTTCAGCATAGACACATGAAATACCGGGTGCACTCATGGTCACGACAGACCGTCGCCTGATCCGTCGACCCAGTCAGTTATTTTCAAAATAATTTTACTGCTCGAACCTACTAAACAGGTTGTTACAGTATTTTATCCCATATTTGTATTTTTATATTCTTTGCTTTATACGTAATCATACTACCTTCATTATTAAATCCTGTCACTACAATAGGTGTTTTTAATTTTTCCCATTTATCTTCTGGCAAACAATTATATTTACATATATTTGCTTCTGCTCCTGTATCTATCATGGAGTATCATATCTGTTGTGGTATCCTTCTACAATAATTTTTGCAAGTATATATATTTTCATTATTCATTTTGTTCTTTTGATAATTATTTTCTTATTTTGGCAAGTTATTGTTAATTGTTCATTTTCTATATTGTATGGTTTGACTTTCTCTAACCATTTTATTCCTAAGGTAATATTTTGGTTTCCTTGGTAGATTTTGAATGGTATTATTAATTGTATTCCTCCTATAATTATTTTTTTTCTGTTATTTCTTCATTTGTGGTTACTATCTCACTAGGTAATCCAGGGCATAAGTGTCCTGTTTTTATAATTTCTGTTTCTAATACTAATTGTCTTGTTATTTAATTTTCTTCTTGTCCTGTATTTATCAAAATTTTATATCTTCTTTGGTCTATTATTCGTGTTATAAAGTAATGGTATGGTGTTATCTCTTCTTTATCTAATAAATTTTGTGGGATTTCATAGTTTTTTTTTTAGATGTGCTTGTTCTTGATGAGGTAGTTCTAGTTAATATATTTGGTACACTTGAAGTACTCAATCGTTCTTTTACAATTTCTAAATCTTCTTCTATGTCAATTTCTTTGTAGCTATAGTCATTGTTGTCTATCTTAGTAATTATTCTTTCAAAAGGATTTTCTATTTTTATTTTATCAATTTTATTTCTTGCCGTTACTTTATGTTTTGTTGTTAGTATGTATAAGTTTTTACATCTTGCTGTATATATTTTACTGCCTGGTGCTAGTTCTATTCCAGACATTTTCCAATATAGAACTAATGATTTATCTATATTTCTATCTGTTAATGCTACTGAGTAGTTGGCACTTATTATAAATTTAAATTTTTGGTATATTAAGTATCCTTTTACTGCACTAATTACGCTTTTTTCTATAGTGTATATAATTCTATCATCTGCTAAATATATTTCAATAGGTGTATCTATTCCTTCTATAAAACAAGCTTTTATCAATATTTATGTTCCTCCTAAGTGTACGTATTTTATGGGTGTTTTAGCTCTTATATCTTGTATTTCTTCATTTATTATTCTCTTATTTAGTATAGATATTTGTGCTTTTCCTTTTGTATATTTACAATCTATGATGTGTTCTTTTTGGCTAACTACATAATATTCATCTTTTTGTCTTCTAAACCAATTTTTTAAAGTAGGTATTTCAAGTACTTTTTCAACACTTAAATCTAATTCTTTTCGTTTTATTTGTTCAAAGATTGTATTATCAAATACAATTTTTTGTTCTGATAATTCTTCATTTTGATAGTCTTCTTTGGATATTATTTTTATGTCATCTTCAAACATTAGATTTCTTCGTTCATTACATCATTATCTAGATCAATATTTGTTTCTTCATCTTCTAATTCAGTTTCTATATCCGATACTTCATATATACTATCATTTTCACTTAATTCATAGTCTATGTAATCTATCTGCATATATTCTTCATTATCTATAATTACTTCTGCAATTTGTTTTCCTTTTGGATTCTTAGGTATCTTACAATCTCTAGCTAAATGTCCTATCTTTCCGCAGTTGTAACAAGTACATTCTGATAGTTTTCACTTTGATCTATTCGGTCTTTTTATTTTATGTCACGACCCAAAACCGAGCCGCGACTGGCACCCACACTTACCCTCCTATGTGAGCAAACCAACCAATCTAAACCTTAACATTTCAATTTAATATCAACAGAAAATAATGCGGAAGACTTAAACTCATTAATAAAAACCAATTCAATAACTTCTAAGATTCAACATCTATTATTCCCCAAAATCTGGAAGTCATCACCACAAGAACATCTA
>NC_028648.1:27146120-27161646 GCF_001406875.1 Solanum pennellii | reverse complement strand
TTTTTCTTATTCAAACCCTCTTTCTTTTACCCTAATTAGCATATAATTAAGTATAAAGATGTCAATAATATCCCACTAATTAACTAAAGGTTACCTCTTTTAACCCCCAAGTAGTTAGACTTATTAACATTAACCCATTAACTTTATAATTAAAGCAGGAATAGTCCAAAATGCCCCTTAAATTACTTAACAGAAATCCGACCCTGCCTGGGATTANNNGCAGCCTGTGACGGCCCGTCGCGCCTGTGACGGCCCGTCGCGCCTGCGACGGTCCATCCTGCTGCTCCGTCACAGAGTTCAGAGACTTAATTCCTGTGGAAGATGTGTGACGGTCCGTCGTGCCCACGACGGTCCGTCCTGCCATTCCGTTACGAAGTTCAGAGAGTCGATTTCAGTACCCAAATTTCAGAATTCTAAGTGTTTTGGAACGAGACTCCCTCGACGGTCCGTCGTGCCCATGACGGTCCGTCGTGGGTTCCGTCGTCTCAGCCAGTTTTTCCAGAAATAAAATCTGCAGCTCAAAACGACTAAACACGTCGTTACATTTTATATTTTTCTACATAATATCATTGTCTTGGTTTTTAGTATTTATATCTAGTTTTGGTTTTTCTATAATTTTTGTGTCTTTTAGGTCTTTGTTTTTTATAATATAATAATCTCTTGTTGATTATAATTGTTTATCATGTTTTAATAATGTTATAATAACCATCTTTAGAAAGTTTACTACGGAAATATTCTGCGAGTAAGTATGCCCAGACTATGCTATCATAAAGTTGAAACCGATAGGCAAGAAGGCCGTTTAGGGGAGTAAACGAAGTTGAGGCGCTGTTAGGGTAACCGATCAAAGAAGAAAACCGTAGTAGTGACCAGACGAGATGATTATTAAATCATTATTGTTACGTAATAAATAAGTATAATCTATTAAGAGGTTAGAAGGAATAAAATTTTTAGTGAAAACATGTTAAAATGAATTCCTATTTACTAGATGGTGATGTTAATTACAAGATATTAATACTCTATATATTGAAAGGTCTTAATACAGATATAAAAAGAAAAATTTATAAAAAATTATTGACATACGAGATAATAGAAGAAACAATCCAAGGTTGGGCAGAATTAATTATACCAGATGATTTTGACATAGATTTATATGATGATCTAGAACTATTTATAAATCAATGATAGATTATTTATACTTACAATTCTGGAACGAAACTAAAGAAGAAATAGAACTACTTGAATAATTACTAACTGAAAACTTATACAAATATTTGAGAACCAGAGAAAATAAATATTTAGAATATATTGCAAATAATTCTAATGAAATACAACGATTAGATCTACTTTTAAAAAGAATATTATGAAAAAATATTTTATTCTTAAAATTATGAAGAATAATCCAATATCAAATAAAATAACTACCATAACAAAAACTAAGATAGAAAGAAGAATACGAAAGACACAGAAGAATTTAAAAACTTTATATATAGAATATGAATTATTACAACTCACTAAAACAAATACTAGCAAGACAAACCTTTTGATAGACATAATTTCTAAAACAGAATATAAATATGTTTGTTATCTGAAAAAACAATATGAACAAAGAAATATATAAGCAACAACTGATAGAAAAAATAGTTGAAAAAAGACAAGAGTTAAAAAACAGAAGAGGAAGACTAGAAGAAAATATGTTAGCAGGAGTATGTTATAAATCAATATTAGCACAAAGAAAAGTTATATTTATGCTAGAAATACAAATAGATTGCCTTGAATATAAAATTACAACATGATATAAGTTACAACATGAATCATATTGAATAAAGAAGAATTTGCAGTAGACGAAAAAACATATGAAAATCAAGATGGATTAGTAATAAAAATAATATTTTCAAATCTAGGAAGGCGATATAAAAAAATAGGAAATAACTTGTATTTAATGTTAGAAAAGGAAACAGCAAAATTAGAAGACAGTTTAACAGCTATGGTAAGAATAACAAAGGAAAACGAAGAAATAGATAAATCAAAAGAGATTGAAAAAATAAAAACACAAGCAAAACAGGAATTACAACACCTAGAAGAAATAAAAAATACAAAAATAAGTGAATTAGAAAAAGAATTAGCTAAGATAAATTATTGTATGAAACAAAACAAAAAGAAAAACAAATAGAAAAAGATAAAGAACTTGAATTGACCAATGAAATAAATAAGATGAAACAAAAATTAAATAAAAATCTTGAAATAGAAGAAATAGACGAAATAAATGAATCAGATACAATGAACGATCAAAAATCAAAAATAAGTGATATAAGCGAAACATACACAGAAATCCTAGAACATGTGAATAACCCGAAAAAATTAGAAATAAATATAGAGATATAAATCAACCTAGCACATCAAGAGTTAAAACCCTAGATAATAATCCTAGAAGTAGTCCCAAATGGACAGCACCAACTTATTATACAGATAATTATGAACGATCAGATAGAACAAATGCAATATGGAATAGTAGATAAAATAAACAATGGACGCCTAGACCAATAACTGAACAATATAACTTTTTAGATCTATATTGTGTTATATATATAAATAAAGCAATCTTATTATGGGTAGGAAATATATCTAAACAACTAATAGATAACAAAATAACAACAAAAGAAACGCAAGGATATATAGAAAGAACATTTATTGGAACAACAAAATTATGGATAGGAAATTTACCCCCAAAAGTTTGGAAACACTTAGGAGTGATAAGAAAATAGATGTGTCTCCATCAACAACAAATATCGACATACTAGATAAATATGAATTAGCAATACGAAATGAATTTGGTGGCATGACTGCAGAAATAAAAGAACAAAATAGAGAAAAAATAATAAATAGACAACTTATTATAAAATTAGCTATATGTAAAATGTCCTATATAGAAGAATATACATGTGCATTTAAAGAATATTATTATAAAGCAAGATATGATATAAATCAGGCTAATGAAATAAGACAACAATATTTTACAAAACTACAAGAACCATTTAGTACAAAAATAATTAAAGATTGGAACAATGAAGGATTAACAGATACATTAGGAGCTAGAATAAAATTTCTACATCAGTGGTTTGTACAATTATGTGAAAACCAAAAAGAAAAAATAAAAATGGAGAAAGTACTAATTAAAAATCTAGCATGTTGTAAAGATAAAACAGCACCACAGTTTGGTTGTACAGATAAATATTATAGAAAACAAAGACCTAAAAGACACAAAAATTATAGAAAAACCAAAACTAGATATAAATACAAAAAACCATGCAAAGATATTATGTAAAAAATTATAAAATAAAAAGACCGTATAGACCAAAGCAAAAACTATCAGAATGTACTTGTTACAACTGCGGAGGGATAGGACATTTAGCTAGAGATTGTAAGTTACCTAAAAATCCGGAAGGAAGACATATCTCAGAAGTAATTATAGACAATGAATAATATATGCAGATAGATTACATAGACTATGAATTAAGTGAAAATGATAGTATATATGAAGTATCGGATATAGAAACTGAATTAGAAGATGAAGAAACAAATATTGATCTAGATAATGATGTAATGAACGAAGAAATCTAATGTCAGAAGATGACATAAAAATAATATCCAAAGAAGACTATCAAAATGAAGAATTATCAGAACAAAAATTATATTTGATAATACAATCTTTGAACAAATAAAAGGAAAAGAATTAGATTTAAGTGTTGAAAAAGTACTTGAAATACCTACTTTAAGAAATTGGTTTAGAAGACAAAAAGATGAATATTATGTAGTTAGCCAAAAAGAACACATCATAGATTGTAAATATACAAAAGGAAAAGCACAAATACCTATACTAAATAAGAGAATAATAAATAAAGAAATACAAGATATAAGAGCTAAAACACCCATAAAATACATACACTTAGGAGGAACAGAAATATTGATAAAAGCTAGCTTTAGAGAAGGAATAGATACACCAATTGAAATATATTTAGCAGATGATAGAATTATATACCCTATAGAAAAAAGTGTAATTAGTGCAGTAAAAGGAAACTTAATATATCAAAAATTTAAATTTATAATAAGTGCCAACTACTCAGTAGCATTACCAGATAGAAATATAGATAAATCATTAGTTCTATATTGGAAAATGTCTGGAATAGAACTAGCACCAGGCAGTAAAATATTTACAGCCTGATGTAAAAACTTATACGTACTAACAACAAAACATAAAGTAACGGCAAGAAATAAAATTTATAAAATAAAAATAGAAAATCCTTTTGAAAGTATAATTACTATAATAGACAACAATGACTATAGCTACAAAGAAATTGACATAGAAGAAGATTTAGAAATTGTAAAAGAAAGATTGAGTACTTCAAGTGTACCAAATACATTAACTAGAGCTACCTCATCAAGAACAAGCACATCTAAAAGAAACTATGAAATCCCACAAAATTTATTAGATAAAGAAGAGATAACACCATACTATTACTTTATAACAGGAATAATAGACCAAAGAAGATATAAAATTTTGATAAATACAGTACAAGAAGAAAATTACATAACAAGAGAATTAGTATTAGAAACAGAAATTATAAAAACAGGACACTTATGCCCTGGATTACCTAGTGAGATAGTAACCACAAATGAAGAAATAACAGAAAAAGAAATAATTATAGGAGGAATACCATTAATAATACCATTCAAAATCTACCAAGGAAACAAAAATATTACCTTAGGAATAAAATGGTTAGAAAAAGTCAAACCATACAATATAGAAAATGAACAATTAACAATAACTTGCCAAAATAAGAAAATAATTATCAAAAGAACAAAATGAATAATGAAAATATATATACTTGCAAAAATTATTGTAGAAGGATACCACAACAGATATTATACCCCCATGATAGATACAGGAGCAGAAGCAAATATATGTAAATATAATTGTTTGCCAGAAGATAAATGGGAAAAATTAAAAACACCTATGGTAGTGACAGGATTTAAAAATGAAGGTAGTATGATTACATATAAAGCAAAGAATATAAAAATACAAATATGGGATAAAATACTAACAATAGAAGAAATGTACAATTTTTAATTTACAACAAAAGATATGTTATTAGGAATTCCATTTCTAGAAAGATTTTACCCACATATTATAACAAAAACACATTGGTGGTTTACTACACCATGCGGAAATAAAATAAGAGCAAAAAGAGTAAATAACAAGCAACGTAAACCTATAGAATGGATAAAAGGAAGTGAAAAAATAAACCAGGAAATGGAAAATATAAGTAAAAATCAAATAACACAATTAGAAATTATCATATTTACAATAGATAAAGTTAAAATAATTAATGAACAACTAGAATTATTATATAGTGAAAATCCATTACAAGGATGGGAAAAGCATAAGATGAAAGTAAAAATTGAATTAATAGATGAAAATAGTATAATAACACAAAAACCATTAAAATATAATTTTGATGATTTAGAAGAATTCAAAATGCATATAGATGAACTATTGAAGAATAATTATATACAAAAAAAGCAATAGTAAACATACAAGTCCAGCATTTATAGTTAATAAACATAGTGAACAAAAAAGAGGTAAAAGTAGAATGGTCATAGATTATCGCAACTTAAATGCTAAAACTAAAACATATAATTACCCAATACCAAATAAGGTACTAAAAATAAGACAGGTACAAGGATATAACTATTTCAGTAAATTTGATTGTAAATAAGGATTTTATCACTTGAAACTAGAAGAAGAATCTAAACAGCTAACAACATTTAATGTACCACAAGGATTTTATGAATGGAATGTTCTACCATTTGGATGTAACAATGCACCAGGTAGGTACCAACATTTTATGGACAATTATTTTAGTCAATTAGAAAATTGCATTGTCTATATAGATGATATATTATTATATTTAAAAACACAAGATGAACATATTATGTTATTTGAAAAATTTATACACATAATTAAACATTCTTGTATAAGCCTAAGTAAAAAGAAAGCAGAAATTATGAAACCTCAGATAGAATTTCTAGGAATACAAATAGATAAAAATGGGATGAAGATGCAAACCCACCTAGTACAAAAAATAATCACCCTTGATGAAAATATAGATACAAAAAAGAAATTACAATCCTTCTTAGGATTTGTAAACCAAGTAAGGGAATACATACCAAAATTAGCAGAACATCTAAAATCATTACACAAAAAACTTGAGAAAGATGTCGAATATTATTTTGACAATAAAGATAAAGAACGTGTAAGACATATCAAAAACTTATGAAAGAAACTGCCGAAACTATATTTTCCCAATGAAAATAACTCATTTACTTATATTGTTGAAACAGATTCAAGCAATCACAGTTATGGAGGAGTTTTAAAATATAAATATGACAAAATAAAAATAGAACACCATTGCAGATATCACTGAGGATCTTATGGAGAAGCACAAATTAAATGGGAAATAAATAGAAAAGAATTGTTTGCACTATATAAATGTTTATTAGCATTTGAACCATATATTGTTTACAATAAATTTATTGTAAGAACAGACAATACACAAGTAAAATGGTGGATAACCAGGAAGGTACAAGATTTAGTTACAACAAAAGAAATAAGGAGATTAGTATTAAATATATTAAATTTTACATTTCCAATTGTAACAACCTGTTTAGTAGGTTCGAGCAGTAAAATTATGTTGAAAATAACTGACTGGGTCGACGGATCAGGCGACGGACCGTCATGGTCACGACGGACCGTCGAGGGTCTTCGTTCCAAAACACTTCAACTCTGAAATCTGGGTACTGAGATCGACTCTATGAACTTCACGACGGAACTGCAGCACGGACCGTCGTAGATACGACGGACCGTCACAAACACCTTTACTGAATTTAACTCTCTGAACTTTGTGACGGACCTGCAGGACGGACCGTCATAGACACGACGGGCCGTCACAGGTTGCGTAACCCCAACTGGGTCGGATTTCTGCTAAAGGTTTTAAAGGGGTGTTTTGTACTATTAATGACAAACTTTATGAAATTAGTGGGGTAAGTTTAATAATTTATTTACTTGGGGGTTAAAGGAGATAACTTTAAAATAAATAATGGGTTACTTTTATCATAATGAATTATATGATAATTAGGGTAAAGGAAAAAGAATCTGGAGAAGAAAAATAAAAAGAAGCAGAGAGGGAGAACGAGCGAGAAAGAGAGAACGAAGAGGAAAGCAAAAGGCATTGGGGAGATAGCTTGCTCGATCACGATTCTTCGGTGGAGGTAGGTTATGGTTTATTCCTATGTGATAGATAAACTCTAAATAGCGATTGATATGTATTGGGTGGTATTGTAAAGTCTTCTATATACTTGATTGTGTGTTTGTATGTTGTGATCGTATAATTGTGGTGGTTAGAATGATGAGACTGTTGAATCTTCAATCTTAAATCCTCTCTATTAAGATGACGCTTGACATAAAGAAAGCTTGATGAACTGAAATAATGAGATAAATGGATCGGAGTGTCACGTTCCGACACGGTAGTAATAATGGATCGGAGTGTCACGTTCCGACACGTAGCATTAGGGGATCGGAGTGTCACGTTCCGACACGGTAGGAATAATGGATCGGAGTGTCACGTTCCGACACGTAGCATTAGGGGATCGGAGTGTCACGTTCCGACACGGTAGGAATAATGGATCGGAGTGTCACGTTCCGACACGTAGCATTAGGGGATCGGAGTGTCACGTTCCGACACGGTAGGAATAATGGATCGGAGTGTCACGTTCCGACACGTAGCATTAGGGGATCGGAGTGTCACGTTCCGACACGGTAGGAATAATGGATCGGAGTGTCACGTTCCGACACGTAGCATTAGGGGATCGGAGTGTCACGTTCCGACACGGTAGGAATAATGGATCGGAGTGTCACGTTCCGACACGTAGCATTAGGGGATCGGAGTGTCACGTTCCGACACGGTAGGAATAATGGATCGGAGTGTCACGTTCCGACACGTAGCATTAGGGGATCGGAGTGTCACGTTCCGACACGGTAGGAATAATGGATCGGAGTGTCACGTTCCGACACGTAGCATTAGGGGATCGGAGTGTCACGTTCCGACACGGTAGGAATAATGGATCGGAGTGTCACGTTCCGACACGTAGCATTAGGGGATCGGAGTGTCACGTTCCGACACGGTAGGAATAATGGATCGGAGTGTCACGTTCCGACACGTAGCATTAGGGGATCGGAGTGTCACGTTCCGACACGATAGGAATAATGGATCAGAGTATCACGTTCCAACACGTAGCAATAGATGGATCGGAGTGTCACGTTCCGACACGATAAGAATAAAGAGAAGTAATCTTGAATTATGTTAATACACTAAATTTCGAAGAACCTATTTCCCAAATGAGTATGGTGTGGAGGCTTGAGTCCTCATAGGTGTGCTTGGTGTTGTTGCCAATGGTTCTTGTACTTGTTGATTGTCACCTGTTAAGTATTGTGGTTGATTTTATATTATTATTCAGTATATATTGCTTTCTATTTTGAGTTGGCCGATGATACCTACTCAGTACGTGTTCCTTGTACTGACCCCTACTTTTATTTCCTTCTTGTTGTTTTGTGGAGTGCAGCAAGTGCACCATTGACTTCGACTCGTCCTCAACTCTAGCCAGTCTTCAGCACGTCAGATTTCAGGGTGAGCTATTATTCCTAGCTCGGGCTGGATTCTCTTCTTCAAGTCTTGATGTCTTTGAAGTTCGGACATGGACCATCTTTTTACTTATTTTAGTTTCTTAAATACTCTTAGACTTAGTAATTTGAGGATAGATGTTCTTGATGTGATGACTTCCAGATTTTGGGGATAATAAGTATTATACTTTAGAAGTTTATTTAATTGATTTCGTTAATGAGTTTTGGATCTTCCGCATTTTATTTACTATTCAAAATTTATATACTGGTAAACGTTGGGGTTTAGATTGTTGGTTCGCTCACCTAGTAAGATAAGTGTGGGTGCCACTCGCGGCTCGTTTTGGGTCGTGACAAACTTGGTATCAGAGCTTTAGGTTCGTTGGTCTCATCACACAAGAACGAGTCTAGTAGAGTCTTAAGGAACGGTAGGGGGACGCCCTTACTTTTCTTTGAGAGGCTATAGGACTTTAGGAAAACTCCATTCTTTCTTTCTTTCGTGCTATTACTTGGGTCCAATTGGTATCTAGGTGATACAAATTGGTATCTGACATCCTCACTCTATCTCGCAGATGGTTAGAACTAGAGCAACAACTGTGTCATCACCAGCACCGGCAGGACAGGGTGAGTCTGAGCCAACCATTGCGACCGTAGCTCGAGGAGGAGCAGTGGCAAGAGGCTGTGGTAGAGGTTGCAGGAGGACGCCCTCTAGAGGTAGAGGACAAACACCTGGTCCAACTAGTAATAGGGCAGTGACTCCTCCACCGACTGATGAGGTAGTGAGAGAGGGTGAAGAAGGGGAAAATGAGCAGGTTCAAGACGAGGAATTACCACCCCAGCCTACCCCAGAGATGATTAACCAGGTTCTTACCTATCTTAGCGGGTTATCTGATCAGGGCAAGACATCTCCAGTGTTTTCTGCACCAGCACCTCAGTTTCAAGGAGTACAACATGCAGCCGTTGTGGCTCCCCGCATGGATGCCTCATTGGAAGTAGGCACGTTTCCTCGATTGACTACAGGGTCCGTAATTACAAGTGATCAGCATGAACTTTTCACTAAATTCTTAAAGTTAAAACCTCCAGTATTCAAGGGTGCTTAATCTGAAGATGCCTATGATTTTCTGGTTGATTGTCATGAGCTGCTACATAAGATTGACATAGTAGAACGATTCGGTGTGGAGTTTGTGACCTATCAGTTTCAGGGGGATGCCAAAAGGTGGTGGCGGTCGTATGTTGAGTGTCAACCAGCACAGGCACCACCTCTGACTTGGGCATCATTCTCTAGCTTATTTATGGAGAAGTATATACCCCGGACTTTGAGGGATAGGAGGAGAGATGAATTCCTGATCCTAGAGCAAGGAAGGATGTCTGTTGCTGCTTATGAGACTAAATATCGTGCACTATCTACGTATGCCACTCAGCTTTGTTTCAGTCCACAAGAGCGGATTCGCCGTTTTGTGAAGGGATTGAGGTCAGATTTGCGGATCCCAGCCTTACAGGTAGCTGCTGCAGCAAAATCCTTTCAGGAAGTGGTTGATTTTGTGATAGAAGTGGAGGGGGTGAAGCCAGACGACTTCACCATGGCGTCGACATCTAAGAAGTTCCGTAAGGGAGGTGAGTTTAGCGGTTCTTACTCCAGAGGGCAGAGTTCAGGAGGTTACCAAAACCGCCCTATTCAGTCTGCCCTGTAGGCTTTAGCTGGGGGTCCATCGCAGCCTAGTCAGCCTTTTTCTGAGTTTGGAAGTTATCCCCAAGCTTCGTCACTTTCACAAAGACCTATGCTTGACTCAAGGGATTGTTATGGATGTGGGGAGACTGGACATATTAGGAAGTATTGTCCAAAACAGAGTTACAGACCCCCAATAGTTAGAGGTAGAGGTGGTCATGGGAGAGGCCGCCATTCTGGAGGACGTGGTGGCCAAGGTAATGGTGGTCACCCAAGCAGTCGGGGTGGCGGGCAAGCTGGAACTGCTGCAGCGCAACATGTTAGGGGCATTGGACAGACAGGTGATAGGGCCCATTGTTATGCTTTCCCCGGGAGGTCTGAAGCAGAGACATCTGATGCTGTTATCACAGGTAATCTTTTGGTCTGTGATTGCATGGCTTCTGTATTATTTGATCCTGGATCCACATTTTCATATGTATCTTCCTCATTTGCTACTGGTCTTGATTTACATTGCGATTTGCTTGACATGCCTATTAGTGTCTCTACTCCTGTGGGTGAGTCTGTGATAGTTGAGAAGGTGTATAGGTCTTGCCTTGTGACTTTTGTAGGGAGCAATACCTATGTAGATTTGATTATCCTAGAAATGGTTGATTTTGATGTAATTCTGGGTATGACTTGGCTTTCCCCAAATTTTGCAATCTTAGATTGTAATGCTAAAACTGTGACATTGGCCAAGCCTGGGACAGATCCGCTAGTGTGGGAGGGTGACTACATTTCCACCCCAGTCCGTATTATCTCTTTTCTTCGCGCTAAGAGGATGGTTAGTAAAGGTTGTTTAGCCTTCTTGGCACATCTCAGGGATGATACTTCCAAAGTACCTTCGATTGAGTCTGTTTCGATAGTCTGTGAGTTTCTGGATGTGTTTCCTGCAGACCTTCCTGGTATGCCACCGGATAGGGATATCGATTTCTGTATTGATCTGGAGCCGGGTACTCGCCCCATTTCCATCCCCCCTTATAGAATGGCTCCAGCTGAGTTAAGGGAGTTAAAGGCCCAACTTCAGGAGTTGTTAGGTAAAGGTTTCATTAGACCAAGTGCATCCCCTTGGGGTGCTCCTGTTTTATTTGTGAAAAAGAAGGATGGAAGCCTTCGGATGTGCATAGACTACAGGCAACTGAATAAGGTAACTATTAAGGACAGGTATCTTATTCCTCGAATTGATGATTTGTTCGATCAGTTACAAGGTGCTTGTGTCTTCTCTAAAATTGATCTGAGATCCGGTTATCATCAATTGAAAATACGGGCAGCAGATGTGCCAAAGACTGCTTTTCGAACCAGGTATGGGCATTACGAATTCTTAGTAATGTCTTTTGGGCTTACGAATGCCCCTGCTGCTTTCATGAGTCTGATGAACGGGATTTTTAAGCCATATCTGGATCTCTTTGTTATTGTATTCATTGATGATATACTGATATACTCAAAGAGTAGGAAAGAACATGAGGAGCATTTGAGAATTGTATTGAAGTTGTTGAGGGAGAAAAGACTTTATGCCAAATTCTCCAAGTCTGAGTTTTGGTTAGATTCAGTGTCCTTCTTGGGGCACGTAGTTTCTAAGGATGGAGTGATGGTGGATCCTTCTAAGATTGAAGCAGTGAAGAGTTGGGTAAGACCTACTAATGTTGCAGAGGTAAGAAGCTTTGTTGGTTTAGCTAGCTACTACCGTCGATTTGTCAAGGGATTTTCATCTATTGCTTCGCAGCTAACAAATTTGACTAAGCAGAATGTTCCCTTTGTATGGTCGGATGAATGTGAAGAATGTTTTCAGAAACTCAAGACTTTGTTGACTACTGCACCAATTCTTACCTTGCCAGTGGAGGGTGAGAATTTCATTGTCTATTGTGATGCATCTTATTCTGGTTTGGGTGCAGTGCTAATGCAGGAGAGAAATGTAATTGCTTATGCATCGAGGCAATTAAAACTGCATGAACGTAACTATCCGACCCATGATTTGGAGTTGGCCGCAGTTGTGTTTGCGTTAAAGCAATGGAGACATTATCTATATGGGGTCAAGTGCAAAGTCTATATAGATCATCGTAGTTTACAGTATGTCTTTACTCAGAAATATTTGAATTTGAGGCAGAGGAGGTGGACGGAACTACTGAAGGACTATGATATTACAATATTGTATAACCCAGGAAAAGCTAATGTTGTGGCAGATGCTTTAAGTAGAAAAGCAGGGAGCATGGGTAGTTTAGCCTATTTACATATTTCAAGGTGCCATTAGCTAGAGAGGTTCAGACTTTGGCTAATGACATTATGATGCTGGAAGTACTAGAGAAAGGAGGACTTTTGGCCCGTGTGGAGGCACGATCCTCTTTTCTTGACAAGATTAAGGGAAAGCAGTTTGCTGATGAGAAGCTGAGCCGAATTCGAGATATGGTATTGCGAGGAGAGGCTAAAGAGGCAATAATTGATGAGGAAGGCGTTTTGAGGATTAAGGGAAGGGTATGTGTGCCCCGTGTTGATGATTTGATTCACACTATTCTTACAGAGGCTCATAGTTCAAGGTACTCTATACATCCTGGTGCAACCAAAATGTATCGCGACCTAAAGCAACATTTTTGGTGGAGTAGAATGAAGCGCGACATTGTTGATTTTGTTGCCCAATGCCCGAATTGTCAGCAAGTAAAGTATGAACACCAGAGGCCTGGAGGAACACTTCAGAGAATGCCCATTCCTGAATGGAAGTGGGAAAGGATTGCAATGGATTTCGTGGTTGGTCTTCCCAAGACATTGGGTAAGTTTGATTCTATTTGGGTAATTGTTGACAGGTTAACTAAGTCTGCTCACTTCATTCCGGTCAAGATGACTTACAATGCAGAGAAGTTAGCCAAACTCTATATCTCGGAAATTGTTCGATTGCATGGAGTTCCACTCTCCATCATATCAGATAGAGGTACGCAGTTTACTTCTAAGTTTTGGAGAACATTACATGCTGAATTAGGTACTAGGCTGGATCTTAGTACTGCATTTCACCCTCAGACCGATGGTCAGTCTGAGCGAACGATTCAGGTGTTAGAGGACATGCTTCGTGCATGTGTGATAGAATTTGGTGGTCATTGGGATAAATTCTTACCCTTAGCAGAGTTTTCATACAACAATAGCTATCACTCAAGTATTGATATGGCTCCATTTGAGGCACTGTATGGGAGGAGATGTAGGTCTCCCATTGGTTGGTTTGATGCATTTGAGGTAAGACCTTGGGGTACCGATCTTTTGAGGGAGTCGTTAGATAAGGTAAAATTCATCCAGGATAAGCTTCTAGCAGCTCAGAGCAGGCAGAAGGAATATGCAGATCGAAAGGTTAGGGACTTGAATTTTATGGAGGGTGAACAAGTCTTGCTGAAGGTTTCACCCATGAAAGGGGTGATGCGGTTTGGTAAGCGAGGTAAACTTAGTCCAAGGTATATTGGGCCATTTGAAGTCTTGAAGCGCGTGGGGGAGGTGGCTTATGAATTGGCATTGCCTCCAGGACTCTCAGGAGTGCACCCGGTATTTCATGTGTCTATGCTGAAAAAGTACCATGGGGATGGAAACTACATTATTCGCTGGGATTCAGTTCTTCTTGATGAGAATTTGTCTTATGAGGAGGAGCCGGTTGCTATTCTAGCTAGAGAAGTCCGCAAGTTGAGATCAAAGGAGATTGCATCCATCAAGGTTCAGTGGAAGAATCGGCCAGTTGAAGAGTCTACTTGGGAGAATGAGGCTGATATGCAAGAAAGATATCCACATCTTTTTACAGATTCAGGTACTCTTTCTCGCCCTTGCTTTTCTTCCTGTGATCGTTCAGGGACGAACGATGGGTAAATTGGTATCTATTGTAACAACCTGTTTAGTCGGTTCGAGCAGTAAAATTATTTTGATAAAAACTGACTGGGTCGACGGACCACGCGACGGACCGTCATGGTCACGACGGACCGTGATGGATTCCGTCGTCCCATACTTGTGAATTTTCTTCTGCTACTTTTCTCATTACCCTCGACGACAAGTAGGACGAACCGTCATAGGCACGACGGACCGTCGAGGGGCTTCGTTCCAAAACACTTAAACTCTGAAAATCTGGGTACTGAGATCGACTCTCTGAACTTCGCGACGGAACTGCAGGACGGACCGTCGTAGGTACGACGGACCGTCACAAACCCTTTACAGAATTTGACTCTCTGAACTTTGTGACGGACCTGCAGGACGGACCGTCATAGACACGACGGACCGTCACAGGTTGCGTAACCCCAACTGGGTCGGATTTCTGCTAAAGGTTTTAAAGGGGTGTTTTGGACTATTCATGACAAACTTTATGAAATTAGTGGGGTAAGTTTAATAATTTATTTACTTGGGGGTTAAAGGAGATAAATATAAAATAAATAATGGATTAATTTTATCATAATGAATTATATGATAATTAGGGTAAAAGAAAAAGAATCTGGAGAAGAAAAATAAAAAGAAGCAGAGAGGGAGAACGAGCGAGAAAGGGAGAACGAGCGAGAAAGAGATAACGAAGAGGAAAGCAAAAGGCATTGGGGAAATAGCTTGCTCGATCACGATTCTTCGGTGGAGGTAGGTTATGGTTTATTTCTATGTGATAGATAAACTCTAATTAGCGATTGATATGTATTGGGTGGTATTGTAAAGTCTTCTATATACTTGATTGTGTGTTTGTATGTTGTGATCGTATAATTGTGGTTGTTAGAATGATGAGACTGTTAAATCTTTAACCTTAAATCCTCTCTATTAAGATGACGCTTGACATAAAGAAAGCCTGATGAACTTAAATAATGAGATAAATTGATCGGAGTGTCACGTACCGACAAGGTAGTAATAATGGATCGGAGTGTCACGTTCCGACACGTATAATTAGGGGATCGGAGTGTCACATTCCGACACGGTGGTAATAATGGATCGGAGTGTCACGTTCCGACACGTAGCATTAGGGGATCGGAGTGTCACGTTCCGACACGGTAGGAATAATGGATCGGAGTGTCACGTTCCGACACGTAGCATTAGGCGATCGGAGTGTCACGTTCCGACACGGTAGGAATAATGGATCGGAGTGTCACGTTCTGACACGTTAC